>NC_059454.1:2095869-2243369 GCF_905237065.1 Salmo salar
CTCCTCCATTAGGATGATAGATGTAATCTACCCCTCCATTAGGATGACAGATGTAATCTACTCCTCCATTAGGATGACAGATGTAATCTACTCCTCCATTAGGATGATAGATGTAATCTACTCCTCCATTAGGATGATAGATTTAATCTACTCCTCCATTAGGATGATAGATGATAGATGTAATCTCCTCCTCCATTAGGATGATAGATGTAATCTACTCCTCCATTAGGATAATAGATGTAATCTACACCTCCATTAGGATGATAGATGTAATCTACTCCTCCATTAGGATGATAGATGTAATCTACCCCTCCATTAGGATGACAGATGTAATCTACTCCTCCATTAGGATGACAGATGTAATCTACTCCTCCATTAGGATGATAGATGATGGATGTAATCTACTCCTCCATTAGGATGATAGATGTAATCTACACCTCCATTAGGATGATAGATGTAATCTACTCCTCCATTAGGATGATAGATGTAATCTACACCTCCATTAGGATGACAGATGTAATCTACACCTCCATTAGGATGACAGATGTAATCTACTCCTCCATTAGGATGACAGATGTAATCTACTCCTCCATTAGGATGACAGATGTAATCTACACCTCCATTAGGATATAATCTACTCCTCCATTAGGATGACAGATGTAATCTACTCCTCCATTAGGATGATAGATGTAATCTACTCCTCCATTACGATGATAGATGTAATCTACTCCTCCATTAGGATGATAGATGTAATCTACTCCTCCATTAGGATGATAGATGTAATCTACAGGATGACAGATGTAATCTACACCTCCATTAGGATGATAGATGTAATCTACTCCTCCATTAGGATGATAGATGTAATCTACAGGATGATAGATGTAATCTACTCCTCCATTGGGATGATAGATGTAATCTACAGGATGATAGATGTAATCTACACCTCCATTAGGATGATAGATGTAATCTACAGGATGACAGATGTAATCTACACCTCTGTTAGGATGATAGATGTAATCTACTCCTCCATTAGGATGACAGATGTAATCTACACCTCCATTAGGATGATAGATGTAATCTACTCCTCCATTAGGATGATAGATGTAATCTACAGGATGATAGATGTAATCTACTCCTCCATTGGGATGATAGATGTAATCTACAGGATGATAGATGTAATCTACACCTCCATTAGGATGATAGATGAAATCTACAGGATGACAGATGTAATCTACACCTCCATTAGGATGATAGATATAATATACTCCTCCATTAGGATGACAGATGTAATCTACAGGATGATAGATGTAATCTACTCCTCCATTAGGATGATAGATGACAGATGTAATCTACTCCTCCATTAGGATGTTACATGACAGATGTAATCTACTCCTCCATTAGGATGATAGATGACAGATGTAATCTCCTCCTCCATTAGGATGATAGATGTAATCTACTCCTCCATTAGGATGATAGATGATACATGTAATCTCCTCCTCCATTAGGATGATAGATGTAATCTACTCCTCCATTAGGATGATAGATGTAATCTACACCTCCATTAGGATGATAGATGTAATCTACTCCTCCATTAGGATGATAGATGTAATCTACTCCTCCATTAGGATGACAGATGTAATCTACTCCTCCATTAGGATGACAGATGTAATCTACTCCTCCATTAGGATGATAGATGATAGATGTAATCTACTCCTCCATTAGGATGATAGATGTAATCTACATCTCCATTAGGATGATAGATGTAATCTACACCTCCATGAGGATGACAGATGTAATCTACACCTCCATTAGGATGACAGATGTAATCTACTCCTCCATTAGGATGATAGATGTAATCTACTCCTCCATTAGGATGATAGATGTAATCTACACCTCCATTAGGATGATAGATGTAATCTACTCCTCCATTATGATGATAGATGTAATCTACTCCTCCATTAGGATGACAGATGTAATCTACTCCTCCATTAGGATGACAGATATAATCTACTCCTCCATTAGGATGATAGATGATAGATGTAATCTACTCCTCCATTAGGATGATAGATGTAATCTACACCTCCGTTAGGAAGATAGATGGAATCTACTCCTCCATTAGGATGATAGATGTAATCTACACCTCCATTAGGATGACAGATGTAATCTACACCTCCATTAGGATGATAGATGTAATCTACTCCTCCATTAGGATGACAGATGTAATCTACTCCTCCATTAGGATGACAGATGTAATCTACACCTCCATTAGGATAGAATCTACTCCTCCATTAGGATGACAGATGTAATCTACTCCTCCATTAGGATGATAGATGATAGATGTAATCTACTCCTCCATTAGGATGATAGATGTAATCTACACCTCCATTAGGATGACAGATGTAATCTACACCTCCATTAGGATGACAGATGTAATCTACTCCTCCATTAGGATGACAGATGTAATCTACTCCTCCATTAGGATGACAGATGTAATCTACACCTCCATTAGGATATAATCTACTCCTCCATTACGATGACAGATGTAATCTACTCCTCCATTAGGATGATAGATGTAATCTACTCCTCCATTACGATGATAGATGTAATCTACTCCTCCATTAGGATGATAGATGTAATCTACTCCTCCATTAGGATGATAGATGTAATCTACAGGATGACAGATGTAATCTACACCTCCATTAGGATGATAGATGTAATCTACTCCTCCATTAGGATGATAGATGTAATCTACAGGATGATAGATGTAATCTACTCCTCCATTGGGATGATAGATGTAATCTACAGGATGATAGATGTAATCTACACCTCCATTAGGATGATAGATGTAATCTACAGGATGACAGATGTAATCTACACCTCCATTAGGATGATAGATGTAATCTACTCCTCCATTAGGATGATAGATGTAATCTACAGGATGATAGATGTAATCTACTCCTCCATTGGGATGATAGATGTAATCTACAGGATGATAGATGTAATCTACACCTCCATTAGGATGATAGATGAAATCTACTCCTCCATTAGGATGACAGATGTAATCTACACCTCCATTAGGATAGAATCTACTCCTCCATTAGGATGATAGATGATAGATGTAATCTACTCCTCCATTAGGATGATAGATGTAATCTACACCTCCATTAGGATGATAGATGTAATCAACTCCTCCATTAGGATGATAGATGTAATCTACACCTCCATTAGGATGACAGATGTAATCTACACCTCCATTAGGATGACAGATGTAATCTACTCCTCCATTAGGATTACAGATGTAATCTACTCCTCCATTAGGATGACAGATGTAATCTACACCTCCATTAGGATATAATCTACTCCTCCATTAGGATGACAGATGTAATCTACTCCTCCATTAGGATTACAGATGTAATCTACTCCTCCATTAGGATGTCAGATGTAATCTACACCTCCATTAGGATGATAGATGTAATCTACTCCTCCATTAGGATGATAGATGTAATCTACTCCTCCATTAGGATGATAGATGCAATCTACTCCTCCATTAGGATGATAGATGATAGATGTAATCTCCTCCTCCATTAGGATGATAGATGTTATCTACTCCTCCATTAGGATGATAGATGTAATCTACACCTCCATTAGGATGATAGATGTAATCTACAGGATGACAGATGTAATCTACACCTCCTTTAGGATGATAGATGTAATATACTCCTCCATTAGGATGACAGAAATAATCTACTCCTCCATTAGGATGATAGATGTAATCTACTCCTCCATTAGGATGATAGATGTAATCTACAGGATGATAGATGTAATCTACACCTCCATTAGGATGATAGATGTAACCCACAGGATGACAGATGTAATCTACACCTCCATTAGGATGATAGATGTAATCTACAGGATGATAGATGTAATCTGCTCCTCCATTGGGATGATAGATGTAATCTACAGGATGATAGATGTAATCTACACCTCCATTAGGATGATAGATGTAATCTACTCCTCCATTAGGATGACAGATGTAATCTACAGGATGATAGATGTAATCTACACCTCCATTAGGATGTAATCTACTCCTCCATTAGGATGATAGATGTAATCTACACCTCCATTAGGATGATAGATGTAATCTACTCCTCCATTAGGATGATAGATGTAATCTACCCCTCCATTAGGATGACAGATGTAATCTACTCCTCCATTAGGATGACAGATGTAATCTACTCCTCCATTAGGATGATAGATGTAATCTACTCCTCCATTAGGATGATAGATTTAATCTACTCCTCCATTAGGATGATAGATGATAGATGTAATCTCCTCCTCCATTAGGATGATAGATGTAATCTACTCCTCCATTAGGATAATAGATGTAATCTACACCTCCATTAGGATGATAGATGTAATCTACTCCTCCATTAGGATGATAGATGTAATCTACCCCTCCATTAGGATGACAGATGTAATCTACTCCTCCATTAGGATGACAGATGTAATCTACTCCTCCATTAGGATGATAGATGATAGATGTAATCTACTCCTCCATTAGGATGATAGATGTAATCTACACCTCCATTAGGATGATAGATGTAATCTACTCCTCCATTAGGATGATAGATGTAATCTACACCTCCATTAGGATGACAGATGTAATCTACACCTCCATTAGGATGACAGATGTAATCTACTCCTCCATTAGGATGACAGATGTAATCTACTCCTCCATTAGGATGACAGATGTAATCTACACCTCCATTAGGATATAATCTACTCCTCCATTAGGATGACAGATGTAATCTACTCCTCCATTAGGATGATAGATGTAATCTACTCCTCCATTACGATGATAGATGTAATCTACTCCTCCATTAGGATGATAGATGTAATCTACTCCTCCATTAGGATGATAGATGTAATCTACAGGATGACAGATGTAATCTACACCTCCATTAGGATGATAGATGTAATCTACTCCTCCATTAGGATGATAGATGTAATCTACAGGATGATAGATGTAATCTACTCCTCCATTGGGATGATAGATGTAATCTACAGGATGATAGATGTAATCTACACCTCCATTAGGATGATAGATGTAATCTACAGGATGACAGATGTAATCTACACCTCTGTTAGGATGATAGATGTAATCTACTCCTCCATTAGGATGACAGATGTAATCTACACCTCCATTAGGATGATAGATGTAATCTACTCCTCCATTAGGATGATAGATGTAATCTACAGGATGATAGATGTAATCTACTCCTCCATTGGGATGATAGATGTAATCTACAGGATGATAGATGTAATCTACACCTCCATTAGGATGATAGATGAAATCTACAGGATGACAGATGTAATCTACACCTCCATTAGGATGATAGATATAATATACTCCTCCATTAGGATGACAGATGTAATCTACAGGATGATAGATGTAATCTACTCCTCCATTAGGATGATAGATGACAGATGTAATCTACTCCTCCATTAGGATGTTACATGACAGATGTAATCTACTCCTCCATTAGGATGATAGATGACAGATGTAATCTCCTCCTCCATTAGGATGATAGATGTAATCTACTCCTCCATTAGGATGATAGATGATACATGTAATCTCCTCCTCCATTAGGATGATAGATGTAATCTACTCCTCCATTAGGATGATAGATGTAATCTACACCTCCATTAGGATGATAGATGTAATCTACTCCTCCATTAGGATGATAGATGTAATCTACTCCTCCATTAGGATGACAGATGTAATCTACTCCTCCATTAGGATGACAGATGTAATCTACTCCTCCATTAGGATGATAGATGATAGATGTAATCTACTCCTCCATTAGGATGATAGATGTAATCTACATCTCCATTAGGATGATAGATGTAATCTACACCTCCATGAGGATGACAGATGTAATCTACACCTCCATTAGGATGACAGATGTAATCTACTCCTCCATTAGGATGATAGATGTAATCTACTCCTCCATTAGGATGATAGATGTAATCTACACCTCCATTAGGATGATAGATGTAATCTACACCTCCATTATGATGATAGATGTAATCTACTCCTCCATTAGGATGACAGATGTAATCTACTCCTCCATTAGGATGACAGATATAATCTACTCCTCCATTAGGATGATAGATGATAGATGTAATCTACTCCTCCATTAGGATGATAGATGTAATCTACACCTCCGTTAGGAAGATAGATGTAATCTACTCCTCCATTAGGATGATAGATGTAATCTACACCTCCATTAGGATGACAGATGTAATCTACACCTCCATTAGGATGATAGATGTAATCTACTCCTCCATTAGGATGACAGATGTAATCTACTCCTCCATTAGGATGACAGATGTAATCTACACCTCCATTAGGATAGAATCTACTCCTCCATTAGGATGACAGATGTAATCTACTCCTCCATTAGGATGATAGATGATAGATGTAATCTACTCCTCCATTAGGATGATAGATGTAATCTACACCTCCATTAGGATGACAGATGTAATCTACACCTCCATTAGGATGACAGATGTAATCTACTCCTCCATTAGGATGACAGATGTAATCTACTCCTCCATTAGGATGACAGATGTAATCTACACCTCCATTAGGATATAATCTACTCCTCCATTACGATGACAGATGTAATCTACTCCTCCATTAGGATGATAGATGTAATCTACTCCTCCATTACGATGATAGATGTAATCTACTCCTCCATTAGGATGATAGATGTAATCTACTCCTCCATTAGGATGATAGATGTAATCTACAGGATGACAGATGTAATCTACACCTCCATTAGGATGATAGATGTAATCTACTCCTCCATTAGGATGATAGATGTAATCTACAGGATGATAGATGTAATCTACTCCTCCATTGGGATGATAGATGTAATCTACAGGATGATAGATGTAATCTACACCTCCATTAGGATGATAGATGTAATCTACAGGATGACAGATGTAATCTACACCTCTGTTAGGATGATAGATGTAATCTACTCCTCCATTAGGATGACAGATGTAATCTACACCTCCATTAGGATGATAGATGTAATCTACTCCTCCATTAGGATGATAGATGTAATCTACAGGATGATAGATGTAATCTACTCCTCCATTGGGATGATAGATGTAATCTACAGGATGATAGATGTAATCTACACCTCCATTAGGATGATAGATGAAATCTACTCCTCCATTAGGATGACAGATGTAATCTACACCTCCATTAGGATAGAATCTACTCCTCCATTAGGATGACAGATGTAATCTACTCCTCCATTAGGATGATGGATGATAGATGTAATCTACTCCTCCATTAGGATGATAGATGTAATCTACACCTCCATTAGGATGATAGATGTAATCAACTCCTCCATTAGGATGATAGATGTAATCTACACCTCCATTAGGATGACAGATGTAATCTACACCTCCATTAGGATGACAGATGTAATCTACTCCTCCATTAGGATTACAGATGTAATCTACTCCTCCATTAGGATGACAGATGTAATCTACACCTCCATTAGGATATAATCTACTCCTCCATTAGGATGACAGATGTAATCTACTCCTCCATTAGGATTACAGATGTAATCTACTCCTCCATTAGGATGTCAGATGTAATCTACACCTCCATTAGGATGATAGATGTAATCTACTCCTCCATTAGGATGATAGATGTAATCTACTCCTCCATTAGGATGATAGATGCAATCTACTCCTCCATTAGGATGATAGATGATAGATGTAATCTCCTCCTCCATTAGGATGATAGATGTTATCTACTCCTCCATTAGGATGATAGATGTAATCTACACCTCCATTAGGATGATAGATGTAATCTACAGGATGACAGATGTAATCTACACCTCCTTTAGGATGATAGATGTAATATACTCCTCCATTAGGATGACAGAAATAATCTACTCCTCCATTAGGATGATAGATGTAATCTACTCCTCCATTAGGATGATAGATGTAATCTACAGGATGATAGATGTAATCTACACCTCCATTAGGATGATAGATGTAACCCACAGGATGACAGATGTAATCTACACCTCCATTAGGATGATAGATGTAATCTACAGGATGATAGATGTAATCTGCTCCTCCATTGGGATGATAGATGTAATCTACAGGATGATAGATGTAATCTACACCTCCATTAGGATGATAGATGTAATCTACTCCTCCATTAGGATGACAGATGTAATCTACACCTCCATTAGGATAGAATCTACTCCTCCATTAGGATGACAGATGTAATCTACTCCTCCATTAGGATGATAGATGATAGATGTAATCTACTCCTCCATTAGGATGATAGATGTAATCTACACCTCCATTAGGATGACAGATGTAATCTACACCTCCATTAGGATGACAGATGTAATCTACTCCTCCATTAGGATGACAGATGTAATCTACTCCTCCATTAGGATGACAGATGTAATCTACACCTCCATTAGGATATAATCTACTCCTCCATTACGATGACAGATGTAATCTACTCCTCCATTAGGATGATAGATGTAATCTACTCCTCCATTACGATGATAGATGTAATCTACTCCTCCATTAGGATGATAGATGTAATCTACTCCTCCATTAGGATGATAGATGTAATCTACAGGATGACAGATGTAATCTACACCTCCATTAGGATGATAGATGTAATCTACTCCTCCATTAGGATGATAGATGTAATCTACAGGATGATAGATGTAATCTACTCCTCCATTGGGATGATAGATGTAATCTACAGGATGATAGATGTAATCTACACCTCCATTAGGATGATAGATGTAATCTACAGGATGACAGATGTAATCTACACCTCTGTTAGGATGATAGATGTAATCTACTCCTCCATTAGGATGACAGATGTAATCTACACCTCCATTAGGATGATAGATGTAATCTACTCCTCCATTAGGATGATAGATGTAATCTACAGGATGATAGATGTAATCTACTCCTCCATTGGGATGATAGATGTAATCTACAGGATGATAGATGTAATCTACACCTCCATTAGGATGATAGATGAAATCTACTCCTCCATTAGGATGACAGATGTAATCTACACCTCCATTAGGATAGAATCTACTCCTCCATTAGGATGACAGATGTAATCTACTCCTCCATTAGGATGATGGATGATAGATGTAATCTACTCCTCCATTAGGATGATAGATGTAATCTACACCTCCATTAGGATGATAGATGTAATCAACTCCTCCATTAGGATGATAGATGTAATCTACACCTCCATTAGGATGACAGATGTAATCTACACCTCCATTAGGATGACAGATGTAATCTACTCCTCCATTAGGATTACAGATGTAATCTACTCCTCCATTAGGATGACAGATGTAATCTACACCTCCATTAGGATATAATCTACTCCTCCATTAGGATGACAGATGTAATCTACTCCTCCATTAGGATTACAGATGTAATCTACTCCTCCATTAGGATGTCAGATGTAATCTACACCTCCATTAGGATGATAGATGTAATCTACTCCTCCATTAGGATGATAGATGTAATCTACTCCTCCATTAGGATGATAGATGCAATCTACTCCTCCATTAGGATGATAGATGATAGATGTAATCTCCTCCTCCATTAGGATGATAGATGTTATCTACTCCTCCATTAGGATGATAGATGTAATCTACACCTCCATTAGGATGATAGATGTAATCTACAGGATGACAGATGTAATCTACACCTCCTTTAGGATGATAGATGTAATATACTCCTCCATTAGGATGACAGAAATAATCTACTCCTCCATTAGGATGATAGATGTAATCTACTCCTCCATTAGGATGATAGATGTAATCTACAGGATGATAGATGTAATCTACACCTCCATTAGGATGATAGATGTAACCCACAGGATGACAGATGTAATCTACACCTCCATTAGGATGATAGATGTAATCTACAGGATGATAGATGTAATCTGCTCCTCCATTGGGATGATAGATGTAATCTACAGGATGATAGATGTAATCTACACCTCCATTAGGATGATAGATGTAATCTACTCCTCCATTAGGATGACAGATGTAATCTACAGGATGATAGATGTAATCTACTCCTCCATTAGGATGATAGATGACAGATGTAATCTACACCTCCATTAGGATGATAGATGACAGATGTAATCTACACCTCCATTAGGATGATAGATGTAATCTACTCCTCCATTAGGATGATAGATGTAATCTACTCCTCCATTAGGATGATAGATTTAATCTACTCCTCCATTAGGATGATAGATGATAGATGTAATCTCCTCCTCCATTAGGATGATAGATGTAATCTACTCCTCCATTAGGATGATAGATGTAATCTACACCTCCATTAGGATGATAGATGTAATCTACACCTCCATTAGGATGACAGATGTAATCTACACCTCCATTAGGATGACAGATGTAATCTACTCCTCCTTTAGGATGATAGATGTAATCTACTCCTCCATTAGGATGATAGATGTAATCTACTCCTCCATTAGGATGACAGATGTAATCTACAGGACGATAGATGTAATCTACTCCTCCATTAGGATGATAGATGACAGATGTAATCTACTCCTCCATTAGGATGATAGATGACAGATGTAATCTACACCTCCATTTGGATGATAGATGTCAGATGTAATCTACACCTCCATTAGGATGATAGATGTAATCTACTCCTCCATTAGGATGATAGATGTAATCTACTCCTCCATTAGGATGATAGATGCAATCTACTCCTCCATTAGGATGATAGACGATAGATGTAATCTCCTCCTCCATTAGGATGATATATGTTATCTACTCCTCCATTAGGATGATAGATGTAATCTACACCTCCATTAGGATGATAGATGTAATCTACAGGATGACAGATGTAATCTACACCTCCATTAGGATGATAGATGTAATATACTCCTCCATTAGGATGACAGAAATAATCTACTCCTCCATTAGGATGATAGATGTAATCTACTCCTCCATTAGGATGATAGATGTAATCTACAGGATGATAGATGTAATCTACACCTCCATTAGGATGATAGATGTAACCCACTGGATGACAGATGTAATCTACACCTCCATTAGGATGATAGATGTAATCTACAGGATGATAGATGTAATCTGCTCCTCCATTGGGATGATAGATGTAATCTACAGGATGATAGATGTAATCTACACCTCCATTAGGATGATAGATGTAATCTACTCCTCCATTAGGATGACAGATGTAATCTACAGGATGATAGATGTAATCTACTCCTCCATTAGGATGATAGATGACAGATGTAATCTACACCTCCATTAGGATGATAGATGACAGATGTAATCTACACCTCCATTAGGATGATAGATGTAATCTACTCCTCCATTAGGATGATAGATGTAATCTACTCCTCCATTAGGATGATAGATTTAATCTACTCCTCCATTAGGATGATAGATGATAGATGTAATCTCCTCCTCCATTAGGATGATAGATGTAATCTACTCCTCCATTAGGATGATAGATGTAATCTACACCTCCATTAGGATGATAGATGTAATCTACTCCTCCATTAGGATGACAGATGTAATCTACTCCTCCATTAGGATGACAGATGTAATCTACTCCACCATTAGGATGATAGATGATAGATGTAATCTACTCCTCCATTAGGATGATAGATGTAATCTACATCTCCATTAGGATGATAGATGTAATCAACTCCTCCATTAGGATGATAGATGTAATCTACACCTCCATTAGGATGACAGATGTAATCTACACCTCCATTAGGATGACAGATGTAATCTACTCCTCCATTAGGATTACAGATGTAATCTACTCCTCCATTAGGATGACAGATGTAATCTACACCTCCATTAGGATATAATCTACTCCTCCATTAGGATGACAGATGTAATCTACTCCTCCATTAGGATTACAGATGTAATCTACTCCTCCATTAGGATGTCAGATGTAATCTACACCTCCATTAGAATGATAGATGTAATCTTCAGGATTATAGAAGTAATCTACTCCTTCATTAGGATGATAGATGTAATCTACTCATCCATTAGGATGATAGATGTAATCTACTCCTCCATTAGGATGATATATGTAATCTACACCTCCATTAGGATGACAGATGTAATCTACTCCTCCATTAAGATGACAGATGTAATCTATACCTCCATTAGGATGTAATCTACTCCTCCATTAGGATGACAGATGTAATCTAATCCTCCATTAGGATGAAAGATGTAATCTACTCCTCCATTAGGATGATAGATGATACATGTAATCTCCTCCTCCATTAGGATGATAGATGTAATCTACTCCTCCATTAGGATGATAGATGTAATCTACACCTCCATTAGGATATAATCTACCCCTCCATTAGGATGACAGATGTAATCTACTCCTCCATTAGGATGATATATGTAATCTACTCCTCCATTAGGATGATAGATGTAATCTACTCCTCCATTAGGATGATAGATGTAATCTACACCACCATTAGGATGATAGATGTAATCTACTCCTCTATTAGGATGATAGATGTAATCTACACCTCCATTAGGATGACAGATGTAATCTACACCTCCATTAGGATTACAGATGTAATCTACTCCTCCATTAGGATGACAGATGTAATCTACTCCTCCATTAGGATGACAGATGTAATCTACACCTCCATTAGGATGACAGATGTAATCTACTCCTCCTTTAGGATGATAGATGTAATCTACTCCTCCATTAGGATGATAGATGTAATCTACTCCTCCATTAGGATGACAGATGTAATCTACAGGATGATAGATGTAATCTACTCCTCCATTAGGATGATAGATGACAGATGTAATCTACTCCTCCATTAGGATGATAGATGACAGATGTAATCTACACCTCCATTTGGATGATAGATGTCAGATGTAATCTACACCTCCATTAGGATGATAGATGTAATCTACTCCTCCATTAGGATGATAGATGTAATCTACTCCTCCATTAGGATGATAGATGCAATCTACTCCTCCATTAGGATGATAGACGATAGATGTAATCTCCTCCTCCATTAGGATGATAGATGTAATCTACACCTCCATTAGGATGATAGATGTAATCTACAGGATGACAGATGTAATCTACACCTCCATTAGGATGATAGATGTAATATACTCCTCCATTAGGATGACAGAAATAATCTACTCCTCCATTAGGATGATAGATGTAATCTACTCCTCCATTAGGATGATAGATGTAATCTACAGGATGATAGATGTAATCTACAGCTCCATTAGGATGATAGATGTAACCCACTGGATGACAGATGTAATCTACACCTCCATTAGGATGATAGATGTAATCTACAGGATGATAGATGTAATCTGCTCCTCCATTGGGATGATAGATGTAATCTACACCTCCATTAGGATGACAGATGTAATCTACTCCTCCATTAGGATGACAGATGTAATCTACTCCTCCATTAGGATGATAGATGATAGATGTAATCTACTCCTCCATTAGGATGATAGATGTAATCTACATCTCCATTAGGATGATAGATGTAATCTACACCTCCATGAGGATGACAGATGTAATCTACACCTCCATTAGGATGACAGATGTAATCTACTCCTCCATTAGGATGATAGATGTAATCTACTCCTCCATTAGGATGATAGATGTAATCTACACCTCCATTAGGATGATAGATGTAATCTACTCCTCCATTATGATGATAGATGTAATCTACTCCTCCATTAGGATGACAGATATAATCTACTCCTCCATTAGGATGATAGATGATAGATGTAATCTACTCCTCCATTAGGATGATAGATGTAATCTACACCTCCGTTAGGAAGATAGATGTAATCTACTCCTCCATTAGGATGATAGATGTAATCTACTCCTCCATTAGGATGACAGATGTAATCTACACCTCCATTAGGATAGAATCTACTCCTCCATTAGGATGACAGATGTAATCTACTCCTCCATTAGGATGATAGATGATAGATGTAATCTACTCCTCCATTAGGATGATAGATGTAATCTACACCTCCATTAGGATGACAGATGTAATCTACACCTCCATTAGGATGACAGATGTAATCTACTCCTCCATTAGGATGACAGATGTAATCTACTCCTCCATTAGGATGACAGATGTAATCTACACCTCCATTAGGATATAATCTACTCCTCCATTACGATGACAGATGTAATCTACTCCTCCATTAGGATGATAGATGTAATCTACTCCTCCATTACGATGATAGATGTAATCTACTCCTCCATTAGGATGATAGATGTAATCTACTCCTCCATTAGGATGATAGATGTAATCTACAGGATGACAGATGTAATCTACACCTCCATTAGGATGATAGATGTAATCTACTCCTCCATTAGGATGATAGATGTAATCTCACAGGATGATAGATGTAATCTACTCCTCCATTGGGATGATAGATGTAATCTACAGGATGATAGATGTAATCTACACCTCCATTAGGATGATAGATGTAATCTACAGGATGACAGATGTAATCTACACCTCTGTTAGGATGATAGATGTAATCTACTCCTCCATTAGGATGACAGATGTAATCTACACCTCCATTAGGATGATAGATGTAATCTACTCCTCCATTAGGATGATAGATGTAATCTACAGGATGATAGATGTAATCTACTCCTCCATTGGGATGATAGATGTAATCTACAGGATGATAGATGTAATCTACACCTCCATTAGGATGATAGATGAAATCTACAGGATGACAGATGTAATCTACACCTCCATTAGGATGATAGATATAATATACTCCTCCATTAGGATGACAGATGTAATCTACAGGATGATAGATGTAATCTACTCCTCCATTAGGATGATAGATGACAGATGTAATCTACTCCTCCATTAGGATGTTACATGACAGATGTAATCTACTCCTCCATTAGGATGATAGATGACAGATGTAATCTCCTCCTCCATTAGGATGATAGATGTAATCTACTCCTCCATTAGGATGATAGATGATACATGTAATCTCCTCCTCCATTAGGATGAT
This sequence comes from Salmo salar, assembly GCF_905237065.1. NCBI lineage: Eukaryota > Metazoa > Chordata > Actinopteri > Salmoniformes > Salmonidae > Salmo > Salmo salar. Next base: position 2,111,037 of record NC_059454.1, read on the forward strand.
AGATGTAATCTACTCCTCCATTAGGATGATAGATGTAATCTACACCTCCATTAGGATGATAGATGTAATCTACTCCTCCATTAGGATGACAGATGTAATCTACTCCTCCATTAGGATGACAGATGTAATCTACTCCTCCATTAGGATGATAGATGATAGATGTAATCTACTCCTCCATTAGGATGATAGATGTAATCTACATCTCCATTAGGATGATAGATGTAATCTACACCTCCATGAGGATGACAGATGTAATCTACACCTCCATTAGGATGACAGATGTAATCTACTCCTCCATTAGGATGATAGATGTAATCTACTCCTCCATTAGGATGATAGATGTAATCTACACCTCCATTAGGATGATAGATGTAATCTACTCCTCCATTATGATGATAGATGTAATCTACTCCTCCATTAGGATGACAGATATAATCTACTCCTCCATTAGGATGATAGATGATAGATGTAATCTACTCCTCCATTAGGATGATAGATGTAATCTACACCTCCGCTAGGAAGATAGATGTAATCTACTCCTCCATTAGGATGATAGATGTAATCTACACCTCCATTAGGATGACAGATGTAATCTACACCTCCATTAGGATGATAGATGTAATCTACTCCTCCATTAGGATGACAGATGTAATCTACTCCTCCATTAGGATGACAGATGTAATCTACACCTCCATAGGATAGAATCTACTCCTCCATTAGGATGACAGATGTAATCTACTCCTCCATTAGGATGATAGATGTAATCTACACCTCCATTAGGATGATAGATGTAATCTACTCCTCCATTAGGATGATAGATTTCACCTCCATTAGGCTGACAGATGTAATCTACTCCTCCATTAGGATGATGGATGTAATCTCCTTCTCCATTAGGATGATATATGTAATCTACACCTCCATTAGGATATAATCTACTCCTCTATTAGGATGATAGATGATAGATGTAATCTACTCCTCCATTAGGATGATAGATGTAATCTACACCTCCATTAGGATGATAGATGTAATCTACTCCTCTATTAGGATGATAGATGTAATCTACACCTCCATTAGGATGACAGATGTAATCTACACCTCCATTAGGATGACAGATGTAATCTACTCCTCCATTAGGATGACAGATGTAATCTACTCCTCCATTAGGATGACAGATGTAATCTACACCTCCATTAGGATATAATCTACTCCTCCATTAGGATGACAGATGTAATCTACTCCTCCATTAGGATGATAGATCTAATTTACTCCTCCATTAGGATGATAGATGATAGATGTAATCTCCTCCTCCATTATGATGATAGATGTTATCTACTCCTCCATTAGGATGATAGATGTAATCTACACCTCCATTAGGATGATAGATGTAATCTACAGGATGACAGATGTAATCTACACCTCCATTAGGATGATAGATGTAATATACTCCTCCATTAGGATGACAGAAATAATCTACTCCTCCATTAGGATGATAGATGTAATCTACAGGATGATAGATGTAATCTACACCTCCATTAGGATGATAGATGTAATCCACAGGATGACAGATGTAATCTACACCTCCATTAGGATGATAGATGTAATCTACTCCTCCATTACGATGATAGATGTAATCTACTCCTCCATTAGGATGATAGATGTAATTTACTCCTCCATTAGGATGATAGATGATACATGTAATCTCCTCCTCCATTAGGATGATAGATGTAATCTACTCCTCCATTAGGATGACAGATGTAATCTACACCTCCATTAGGATATAATCTACCCCTCCATTAGGATGACAGATGTAATCTACTCCTCCATTAGGATGATATATGTAATCTACTCCTCCATTAGGATGATAGATGTAATCTACTCCTCCATTAGGATGATAGATGTAATCTACACCACCATTAGGATGATAGATGTAATCTACTCCTCTATTAGGATGATAGATGTAATCTACACCTCCATTAGGATGACAGATGTAATCTACACCTCCATTAGGATTACAGATGTAATCTACTCCTCCATTAGGATGACAGATGTAATCTACTCCTCCATTAGGATGACAGATGTAATCTACACCTCCATTTGGATGACAGATGTAATCTACTCCTCCTTTAGGATGATAGATGTAATCTACTCCTCCATTAGGATGATAGATGTAATCTACTCCTCCATTAGGATGACAGATGTAATCTACAGGATGATAGATGTAATCTACTCCTCCATTAGGATGATAGATGACAGATGTAATCTACTCCTCCATTAGGATGATAGATGACAGATGTAATCTACACCTCCATTTGGATGATAGATGTCAGATGTAATCTACACCTCCATTAGGATGATAGATGTAATCTACTCCTCCATTAGGATGATAGATGTAATCTACTCCTCCATTAGGATGATAGATGCAATCTACTCCTCCATTAGGATGATAGACGATAGATGTAATCTCCTCCTCCATTAGGATGATAGATGTAATCTACACCTCCATTAGGATGATAGATGTAATCTACAGGATGACAGATGTAATCTACACCTCCATTAGGATGATAGATGTAATATACTCCTCCATTAGGATGACAGAAATAATCTACTCCTCCATTAGGATGATAGATGTAATCTACTCCTCCATTAGGATGATAGATGTAATCTACAGGATGATAGATGTAATCTACAGCTCCATTAGGATGATAGATGTAACCCACTGGATGACAGATGTAATCTACACCTCCATTAGGATGATAGATGTAATCTACAGGATGATAGATGTAATCTGCTCCTCCATTGGGATGATAGATGTAATCTACAGGATGATAGATGTAATCTACACCTCCATTAGGATGATAGATGTAATCTACTCCTCCATTAGGATGACAGATGTAATCTACAGGATGATAGATGTAATCTACTCCTCCATTAGGATGATAGATGACAGATGTAATCTACACCTCCATTAGGATGATAGATGACAGATGTAATCTACACCTCCATTAGGATGATAGATGTAATCTACTCCTCCATTAGGATGATAGATGTAATCTACTCCTCCATTAGGATGATAGATTTAATCTACTCCTCCATTAGGATGATAGATGATAGATGTAATCTCCTCCTCCATTAGGATGATAGATGTAATCTACTCCTCCATTAGGATGATAGATGTAATCTACACCTCCATTAGGATGATAGATGTAATCTACTCCTCCATTAGGATGACAGATGTAATCTACTCCTCCATTAGGATGACAGATGTAATCTACTCCACCATTAGGATGATAGATGATAGATGTAATCTACTCCTCCATTAGGATGATAGATGTAATCTACACCTCCATTAGGATGATAGATGTAATCAACTCCTCCATTAGGATGATAGATGTAATCTACACCTCCATTAGGATGACAGATGTAATCTACACCTCCATTAGGATGACAGATGTAATCTACTCCTCCATTAGGATTACAGATGTAATCTACTCCTCCATTAGGATGACAGATGTAATCTACACCTCCATTAGGATATAATCTACTCCTCCATTAGGATGACAGATGTAATCTACTCCTCCATTAGGATTACAGATGTAATCTACTCCTCCATTAGGATGTCAGATGTAATCTACACCTCCATTAGGATGATAGATGTAATCTACTCCTCCATTAGGATGATAGATGTAATCTACTCCTCCATTAGGATGATAGATGCAATCTACTCCTCCATTAGGATGATAGATGATAGATGTAATCTCCTCCTCCATTAGGATGATAGATGTTATCTACTCCTCCATTAGGATGATAGATGTAATCTACACCTCCATTAGGATGATAGATGTAATCTACAGGATGACAGATGTAATCTACACCTCTGTTAGGATGATAGATGTAATCTACTCCTCCATTAGGATGACAGATGTAATCTACACCTCCATTAGGATGATAGATGTAATCTACTCCTCCATTAGGATGATAGATGTAATCTACAGGATGATAGATGTAATCTACTCCTCCATTGGGATGATAGATGTAATCTACAGGATGATAGATGTAATCTACACCTCCATTAGGATGATAGATGAAATCTACAGGATGACAGATGTAATCTACACCTCCATTAGGATGATAGATATAATATACTCCTCCATTAGGATGACAGATGTAATCTACAGGATGATAGATGTAATCTACTCCTCCATTAGGATGATAGATGACAGATGTAATCTACTCCTCCATTAGGATGTTACATGACAGATGTAATCTACTCCTCCATTAGGATGATAGATGACAGATGTAATCTCCTCCTCCATTAGGATGATAGATGTAATCTACTCCTCCATTAGGATGATAGATGATACATGTAATCTCCTCCTCCATTAGGATGATAGATGTAATCTACTCCTCCATTAGGATGATAGATGTAATCTACACCTCCATTAGGATGATAGATGTAATCTACTCCTCCATTAGGATGACAGATGTAATCTACTCCTCCATTAGGATGACAGATGTAATCTACTCCTCCATTAGGATGATAGATGATAGATGTAATCTACTCCTCCATTAGGATGATAGATGTAATCTACATCTCCATTAGGATGATAGATGTAATCTACACCTCCATGAGGATGACAGATGTAATCTACACCTCCATTAGGATGACAGATGTAATCTACTCCTCCATTAGGATGATAGATGTAATCTACTCCTCCATTAGGATGATAGATGTAATCTACACCTCCATTAGGATGATAGATGTAATCTACTCCTCCATTATGATGATAGATGTAATCTACTCCTCCATTAGGATGACAGATATAATCTACTCCTCCATTAGGATGATAGATGATAGATGTAATCTACTCCTCCATTAGGATGGTAGATGTAATCTACACCTCCGCTAGGAAGATAGATGTAATCTACTCCTCCATTAGGATGATAGATGTAATCTACACCTCCATTAGGATGACAGATGTAATCTACACCTCCATTAGGATGATAGATGTAATCTACTCCTCCATTAGGATGACAGATGTAATCTACTCCTCCATTAGGATGACAGATGTAATCTACACCTCCATAGGATAGAATCTACTCCTCCATTAGGATGACAGATGTAATCTACTCCTCCATTAGGATGATAGATGTAATCTACACCTCCATTAGGATGATAGATGTAATCTACTCCTCCATTAGGATGATAGATTTCACCTCCATTAGGCTGACAGATGTAATCTACTCCTCCATTAGGATGATGGATGCAATCTCCTTCTCCATTAGGATGATATATGTAATCTACACCTCCATTAGGATATAATCTACTCCTCTATTAGGATGATAGATGATAGATGTAATCTACTCCTCCATTAGGATGATAGATGTAATCTACACCTCCATTAGGATGATAGATGTAATCTACTCCTCTATTAGGATGATAGATGTAATCTACACCTCCATTAGGATGACAGATGTAATCTACACCTCCATTAGGATGACAGATGTAATCTACTCCTCCATTAGGATGACAGATGTAATCTACTCCTCCATTAGGATGACAGATGTAATCTACACCTCCATTAGGATATAATCTACTCCTCCATTAGGATGACAGATGTAATCTACTCCTCCATTAGGATGATAGATCTAATTTACTCCTCCATTAGGATGATAGATGATAGATGTAATCTCCTCCTCCATTATGATGATAGATGTTATCTACTCCTCCATTAGGATGATAGATGTAATCTACACCTCCATTAGGATGATAGATGTAATCTACAGGATGACAGATGTAATCTACACCTCCATTAGGATGATAGATGTAATATACTCCTCCATTAGGATGACAGAAATAATCTACTCCTCCATTAGGATGATAGATGTAATCTACAGGATGATAGATGTAATCTACACCTCCATTAGGATGATAGATGTAATCCACAGGATGACAGATGTAATCTACACCTCCATTAGGATGATAGATGTAATCTACTCCTCCATTACGATGATAGATGTAATCTACTCCTCCATTAGGATGATAGATGTAATTTACTCCTCCATTAGGATGATAGATGATACATGTAATCTCCTCCTCCATTAGGATGATAGATGTAATCTACTCCTCCATTAGGATGATAGATGTAATCTACACCTCCATTAGGATATAATCTACCCCTCCATTAGGATGACAGATGTAATCTACTCCTCCATTAGGATGATATATGTAATCTACTCCTCCATTAGGATGATAGATGTAATCTACTCCTCCATTAGGATGATAGATGTAATCTACACCACCATTAGGATGATAGATGTAATCTACTCCTCTATTAGGATGATAGATGTAATCTACACCTCCATTAGGATGACAGATGTAATCTACACCTCCATTAGGATTACAGATGTAATCTACTCCTCCATTAGGATGACAGATGTAATCTACTCCTCCATTAGGATGACAGATGTAATCTACACCTCCATTTGGATGACAGATGTAATCTACTCCTCCTTTAGGATGATAGATGTAATCTACTCCTCCATTAGGATGATAGATGTAATCTACTCCTCCATTAGGATGACAGATGTAATCTACAGGATGATAGATGTAATCTACTCCTCCATTAGGATGATAGATGACAGATGTAATCTACTCCTCCATTAGGATGATAGATGACAGATGTAATCTACACCTCCATTTGGATGATAGATGTCAGATGTAATCTACACCTCCATTAGGATGATAGATGTAATCTACTCCTCCATTAGGATGATAGATGTAATCTACTCCTCCATTAGGATGATAGATGCAATCTACTCCTCCATTAGGATGATAGACGATAGATGTAATCTCCTCCTCCATTAGGATGATAGATGTAATCTACACCTCCATTAGGATGATAGATGTAATCTACAGGATGACAGATGTAATCTACACCTCCATTAGGATGATAGATGTAATATACTCCTCCATTAGGATGACAGAAATAATCTACTCCTCCATTAGGATGATAGATGTAATCTACTCCTCCATTAGGATGATAGATGTAATCTACAGGATGATAGATGTAATCTACAGCTCCATTAGGATGATAGATGTAACCCACTGGATGACAGATGTAATCTACACCTCCATTAGGATGATAGATGTAATCTACAGGATGATAGATGTAATCTGCTCCTCCATTGGGATGATAGATGTAATCTACAGGATGATAGATGTAATCTACACCTCCTGTAGGATGATAGATGTAATCTACTCCTCCATTAGGATGACAGATGTAATCTACAGGATGATAGATGTAATCTACTCCTCCATTAGGATGATAGATGACAGATGTAATCTACACCTCCATTAGGATGATAGATGACAGATGTAATCTACACCTCCATTAGGATGATAGATGTAATCTACTCCTCCATTAGGATGATAGATGTAATCTACTCCTCCATTAGGATGATAGATTTAATCTACTCCTCCATTAGGATGATAGATGATAGATGTAATCTCCTCCTCCATTAGGATGATAGATGTAATATACTCCTCCATTAGGATGATAGATGTAATCTACACCTCCATTAGGATGATAGATGTAATCTACTCCTCCATTAGGATGACAGATGTAATCTACTCCTCCATTAGGATGACAGATGTAATCTACTCCACCATTAGGATGATAGATGATAGATGTAATCTACTCCTCCATTAGGATGATAGATGTAATCTACACCTCCATTAGGATGATAGATGTAATCAACTCCTCCATTAGGATGATAGATGTAATCTACACCTCCATTAGGATGACAGATGTAATCTACACCTCCATTAGGATGACAGATGTAATCTACTCCTCCATTAGGATTACAGATGTAATCTACTCCTCCATTAGGATGACAGATGTAATCTACACCTCCATTAGGATATAATCTACTCCTCCATTAGGATGACAGATGTAATCTACTCCTCCATTAGGATTACAGATGTAATCTACTCCTCCATTAGGATGTCAGATGTAATCTACACCTCCATTAGGATGATAGATGTAATCTACTCCTCCATTAGGATGATAGATGTAATCTACTCCTCCATTAGGATGATAGATGCAATCTACTCCTCCATTAGGATGATAGATGATAGATGTAATCTCCTCCTCCATTAGGATGATAGATGTTATCTACTCCTCCATTAGGATGATAGATGTAATCTACACCTCCATTAGGATGATAGATGTAATCTACAGGATGACAGATGTAATCTACACCTCCATTAGGATGATAGATGTAATCTACTCCTCCATTAGGATGACAGATGTAATCTACTCCTCCATTAGGATGACAGATGTAATCTACTCCACCATTAGGATGATAGATGATAGATGTAATCTACTCCTCCATTAGGATGATAGATGTAATCTACACCTCCATTAGGATGATAGATGTAATCAACTCCTCCATTAGGATGATAGATGTAATCTACACCTCCATTAGGATGACAGATGTAATCTACACCTCCATTAGGATGACAGATGTAATCTACTCCTCCATTAGGATTACAGATGTAATCTACTCCTCCATTAGGATGACAGATGTAATCTACACCTCCATTAGGATATAATCTACTCCTCCATTAGGATGACAGATGTAATCTACTCCTCCATTAGGATTACAGATGTAATCTACTCCTCCATTAGGATGTCAGATGTAATCTACACCTCCATTAGGATGATAGATGTAATCTACTCCTCCATTAGGATGATAGATGTAATCTACTCCTCCATTAGGATGATAGATGCAATCTACTCCTCCATTAGGATGATAGATGATAGATGTAATCTCCTCCTCCATTAGGATGATAGATGTTATCTACTCCTCCATTAGGATGATAGATGTAATCTACACCTCCATTAGGATGATAGATGTAATCTACAGGATGACAGATGTAATCTACACCTCCTTTAGGATGATAGATGTAATATACTCCTCCATTAGGATGACAGAAATAATCTACTCCTCCATTAGGATGATAGATGTAATCTACTCCTCCATTAGGATGATAGATGTAATCTACAGGATGATAGATGTAATCTACACCTCCATTAGGATGATAGATGTAACCCACAGGATGACAGATGTAATCTACACCTCCATTAGGATGATAGATGTAATCTACAGGATGATAGATGTAATCTGCTCCTCCATTGGGATGATAGATGTAATCTACAGGATGATAGATGTAATCTACACCTCCATTAGGATGATAGATGTAATCTACTCCTCCATTAGGATGACAGATGTAATCTACAGGATGATAGATGTAATCTACTCCTCCATTAGGATGATAGATGACAGATGTAATCTACACCTCCATTAGGATGATAGATGACAGATGTAATCTACACCTCCATTAGGATGATAGATGTAATCTACTCCTCCATTAGGATGATAGATGTAATCTACTCCTCCATTAGGATGATAGATTTAATCTACTCCTCCATTAGGATGATAGATGATAGATGTAATCTCCTCCTCCATTAGGATGATAGATGTAATCTACTCCTCCATTAGGATGATAGATGTAATCTACACCTCCATTAGGATGATAGATGTAATCTACACCTCCATTAGGATGACAGATGTAATCTACACCTCCATTAGGATGACAGATGTAATCTACTCCTCCTTTAGGATGATAGATGTAATCTACTCCTCCATTAGGATGATAGATGTAATCTACTCCTCCATTAGGATGACAGATGTAATCTACAGGACGATAGATGTAATCTACTCCTCCATTAGGATGATAGATGACAGATGTAATCTACTCCTCCATTAGGATGATAGATGACAGATGTAATCTACACCTCCATTTGGATGATAGATGTCAGATGTAATCTACACCTCCATTAGGATGATAGATGTAATCTACTCCTCCATTAGGATGATAGATGTAATCTACTCCTCCATTAGGATGATAGATGCAATCTACTCCTCCATTAGGATGATAGACGATAGATGTAATCTCCTCCTCCATTAGGATGATAGATGTTATCTACTCCTCCATTAGGATGATAGATGTAATCTACACCTCCATTAGGATGATAGATGTAATCTACAGGATGACAGATGTAATCTACACCTCCATTAGGATGATAGATGTAATATACTCCTCCATTAGGATGACAGAAATAATCTACTCCTCCATTAGGATGATAGATGTAATCTACTCCTCCATTAGGATGATAGATGTAATCTACAGGATGATAGATGTAATCTACACCTCCATTAGGATGATAGATGTAACCCACTGGATGACAGATGTAATCTACACCTCCATTAGGATGATAGATGTAATCTACAGGATGATAGATGTAATCTGCTCCTCCATTGGGATGATAGATGTAATCTACAGGATGATAGATGTAATCTACTCCTCCATTAGGATGATAGATGTAATCTACTCCTCCATTAGGATGACAGATGTAATCTACAGGATGATAGATGTAATCTACTCCTCCATTAGGATGATAGATGACAGATGTAATCTACACCTCCATTAGGATGATAGATGACAGATGTAATCTACACCTCCATTAGGATGATAGATGTAATCTACTCCTCCATTAGGATGATAGATGTAATCTACTCCTCCATTAGGATGATAGATTTAATCTACTCCTCCATTAGGATGATAGATGATAGATGTAATCTCCTCCTCCATTAGGATGATAGATGTAATCTACTCCTCCATTAGGATGATAGATGTAATCTACACCTCCATTAGGATGATAGATGTAATCTACTCCTCCATTAGGATGACAGATGTAATCTACTCCTCCATTAGGATGACAGATGTAATCTACTCCACCATTAGGATGATAGATGATAGATGTAATCTACTCCTCCATTAGGATGATAGATGTAATCTACATCTCCATTAGGATGATAGATGTAATCAACTCCTCCATTAGGATGATAGATGTAATCTACACCTCCATTAGGATGACAGATGTAATCTACACCTCCATTAGGATGACAGATGTAATCTACTCCTCCATTAGGATTACAGATGTAATCTACTCCTCCATTAGGATGACAGATGTAATCTACACCTCCATTAGGATATAATCTACTCCTCCATTAGGATGACAGATGTAATCTACTCCTCCATTAGGATTACAGATGTAATCTACTCCTCCATTAGGATGTCAGATGAAATCTACACCTCCATTAGAATGATAGATGTAATCTTCAGGATTATAGAAGTAATCTACTCCTTCATTAGGATGATAGATGTAATCTACTCATCCATTAGGATGATAGATGTAATCTACTCCTCCATTAGGATGATATATGTAATCTACTCCTCCATTAAGATGACAGATGTAATCTATACCTCCATTAGGATGTAATCTACTCCTCCATTAGGATGACAGATGTAATCTAATCCTCCATTAGGATGAAAGATGTAATCTACTCCTCCATTAGGATGATAGATGTAATCTACTCCTCCATTAGGATGATAGATGTAATCTACTCCTACATTAGGATGATAGATGTCACCTCCATTAGGATGACAGATGTAATCTACTCCTCCATTAGGATGACAGATGTAATCTACACCTTAATTAGGATGTAATCTACTCCTCCATTAGGATGATAGATGTAATCTACTCCTCCATTAGGATGATAGATGTCACCTCCATTAGGATGACAGATGTAATCTACTCCTCCATTAGGATTATAGATGTAATCTACTCCTCCATTAGGATGACAGATGTAATCTACTCCTCCATTAGGATGACAGATGTAATCTACTCCTCCATTAGGATTACAGATGTAATCTACTCCTCCATTAGGATGATAGATGTAAACTACTACTCCATTAGGATGACAGATGTAATCTACTCCTCCATTAGGATGATAGATGTTATCTACTCCTCCATTAGGATAACAGATGTGATCTACTCCTCAATTAGGATGATCGATGTAATCTACTCCTCCATTAGGATGACAGATGTAATCTACTCCTCCATCAGGGTGACAGATGTAATCTACAAGATGACAGATGTAATCTACTCCTCCATTAGGATGATAGATGTAATCTACTCCTCCATTAGGATGATAGATGTAATCTACTCCTCCATTAGGATGATAGATGTAATCTACTCCTCCATTAGGATGACAGGTGTAATCTACAGGATGATAGATGTAATCTACTCCTCCATTAGGATGATAGATGTAATCTACTCCTCCATTAGGATGATAGATGATAGATGTAATCTACACCTCAATTAGGATGATAGATGTAATCTACTACTCCATTATTATGATAGATGTAATCTACTCCTTCATTAGCATGATAGATGTAATCTACTCCTCCAATAGGATGACAGATGTAATCTACTTCTCCATTAGGATGATAGATGTAATCTACTCCTCCATTAGGATGATAGATGTAATCTACTCCTACATTAGGATGATATATGTCACCTCCATTAGAATGACAGATGTAATCTACTCCTCCATTAGGATGACAGATGTAATCTACACCTCAATTAGGATGTAATCTACTCCTCCATTAGGATGACAGATGTAATCTACTCCTCCATTAGGATGATAGATGTAATCTACTCCTCCATTAGGATGATAGATGTAATCTACTCCTCCATTAGGATGATAGATGTAATCTACTCCTCCATTAGGATGAAAGATGTCACCTCCATTAGGATGACAGATGTAATCTACTCCTCCATTAGGATGATAGATGTAATCTCCTTCTCCATTAGGATGACAGATGTAATCTACTCCTCCATTAGGATGACAGATGTAATGTACTCCTCCATTAGGATGACAGATGTAATCTACTCCTGCATTAGGATGACAGATGTAATCTACTCCTCCATTAGGATGATAGATGTAATCTACTCCTCCATTAGGATGACAAATGTAATCTACACCTCCATTAGGATGATAGATATAATCTACTCCTCCATTAGGATGACAGATGTAATCTACAGGATTATAGATGTAATCTACTCCTCCATTAGGATGATAGATGTAATCTACTCCTGCATTAGGATGATAGATGATAGATGTAATCTGCTACTCCATTAGGATGATAGATGTAATCTACTTCTCCATTAGGATGATAGATGTAATCTACTCCTCCATTAGGATGACAGATGTAATCTACACCTCCATTAGGATGATAGATGTAATCTACTCCTCCATTAGGATGACAGATGTAATCTACTCCTCCATTAGGATGATATATGTAATCAACACCTCCATTAGGATGACAGATGTAATCTACTCCTCCATTAAAATGACAGATGTAATCTATACCTCCATTAGGATGTAATCTACTCCTCCATTAGGATGACAGATGTAATCTACTCCTCCATTAGGATGAAAGATGTAATATACTCCTCCATTAGGATGATAGATGTAATCTACTCCTCCATTAGGATGATAAATGTAATCTACTCCTCCATTAGGATGATAGATGTAATCTACTCCTCCATTAGGATGATAGATGTAATCTACTCCTCCATTAGGATGATAGATGTCACCTCCATTAGGATGACAGATGTAATCTAATCCTCCATTAGGATGATAGATGTAATCTCCTTCTCCATTAGGATGACAGATGTCATCTACTCCTCCGTTAGGATGACAGATGTCATCTACTCCTCCATTAGGATGATAGATGTAATCTATTCCTCCATTAGGATGACAAATGTAATCTACACCTCCATTAGGATGATAGATATAATCTACTCCTCCATTAGGATGAGAGATGTAATCGATAGGATTATAGATGTAATCTACTCCTCCATTAGGATGATAGATGTAATCTACTCCTCCATTAGGATGATAGATGATAGATGTAATCTGCACCTCCATTAGGATGATAGATGTAATCTACTCCTCCATTAGGATGACAGATGTAATCTACTCCTCCATCAGGGTGACAGATGTAATCTACAAGATGACAGATGTAATCTACTCCTCCATTAGGATGATAGATGTAATCTACTCCTCCATTAGGATGATAGATGTAATCTACACCTCCATTAGGATGATAGATGTAATCTACTCCTCCATTAGGATGATAGATGTAATCTACTCCTCCATTAGGATGACAGGTGTAATCTACAGGATGATAGATGTAATCTACTCCTCCATTAGGATGATAGATGTAATCTACTCCTCCATTAGGATGATAGATGATAGATGTAATCTGCACCTCCATTAGGATGATAGATGTAATCTACTCCTCCATTAGGATGATAGATGTATTCTACTCCTCCATTAGGATGACAGATGTAATCTACACCTCCATTAGGATGATAGATGTAATCTACTCCTCCATTAGGATGACAGATGTAATCTACTCCTCCATTAGGATGATATATGTAATCTACACCTCCATTAGGATGACAGATGTAATCTACTCCTCCATTAAGATGACAGATGTAATCTATACCTCCATTAGGATGTAATCTACTCCTCCATTAGGATGACAGATGTAATCTACTCCTCCATTAGGATGAAAGATGTAATATACTCCTCCATTAGGATGATAGATGTAATCTACTCCTCCATTAGGATGATAAATGTAATCTACTCCTCCATTAGGATGATAGATGTAATCTACTCCTCCATTAGGATGATAGATGTAATCTACTCCTCCATTAGGATGATAGATGTCACCTCCATTAGGATGCCAGATGTAATCTACTCCTCCATTAGGATGATAGATGTAATCTCCTTCTCCATTAGGATGACAGATGTAATCTACTCCTCCATTAGGATGACAGATTTAATCTACTCCTCCATTAGGATGACAGATGTAATCTACTCCTGCATTAGGATGACAGATGTAATCTACTCCTCCATTAGGATGATAGATGTAATCTACTCCTCCATTAGGATGACAGACGTAATCTACACCTCCATTAGGATGATAGATGTAATCTACTCCTCCATTAGGATGATAGATATAATCTACTCCTCCATTAGGATGACAGATGTAATCTACAGGATGATAGATGTAATCTACTCCTCCATTAGGATGATAGATGTAATCTACTCCTCCATTAGGATGATAGATGATAGATGTAATCTGCACCTCCATTAGGATGATAGATATAATCTACTCCTCCATTAGAATGATAGATGTAATCTTCAGGATTATAGATGTAATCTACTCCTTCATTAGGATGATAGGTGTAATCTACTCCTCCATTAGGATGACAGATGTAATCTACTCCTCCATTAGGATGATATATGTAATCTACACCTCCATTAGGATGACAGATGTAATCTACTCCTCCATTAAGATGACAGATGTAATCTCTACCTCCATTAGGATGTAATCTACTCTTCCATTAGGATGACAGATGTAATCTACTCCTCCATTAGGATGAAAGATGTAATCTACTCCTCCATTAGGATGATAGATGTAATCTACTCCTCCATTAGGATGATAGATGTAATCTACTCCTACATTAGGATGATAGATGTCACCTCTATTAGGATGACAGATGTAATCTACTCCTCCATTAGGATGACAGATGTAATCTACACCTCAATTAGGATGTAATCTACTCCTCCATTAGTATGATAGATGTAATCTACTCCTCTATTAGGATGATAGATGTAATCTACTCCTCCATTAGGATGACAGATGTAATCTACTCCTCCATTAGGATGATAGATGTAATCTCCTTCTCCATTAGGAAGACAGATGTAATCTACTCCTCCATTAGGATGACAGATGTAATCTACTCCTCCATTAGGATGACAGATGTAATCTACTCCTCCATTACGATGACAGATGTAATCTACTCCTCCATTAGGATGATAGATGTAAACTACTACTCCATTAGGATGACAGATGTAATCTACTCTTCCATTAGGATGATAGATGTTATCTACTCCTCCATTAGGATGACAGATGTGATCTACTCCTCAATTAGGATGATCGATGTAATCTACTCCTCCATTAGGATGACAGACGTAATCTACTCCTCCATCAGGGTGATAGATGTAATCTACATGATGATAGATGTAATCTACTCCTCCATTAGGATGATAGATGTAATCTACTCCTCCATTAGGATGATAGATGTAATCTACCCCTCCATTAGGATGATAGATGTAATCTACTCCTCCATTAGGATGATAGATGTAATCTACTCCTCCATTAGGATGACAGATGTAATCTACAGGATGATAGATGTAATCTACTCCTCCATTAGGATGATAGATGTAATCTACTCCTCCATTAGGATGATAGATGATAGATGTAATCTACACCTCAATTAGGATGATAGATGTAATCTACTCCTCCATTAGGATGATAGATGGAATCTACTACTTCATTAGGATGATAGATTTAATCTACTCCTCCAATAGGATGACAGATGTAATCTACTCCTCCATTAGGATGATAGATGTAATCTACTCCTCCATTAGGATGATAGATGTAATCTACACCTCCATTAGGATGATAGATGTAATCAACTCCTCCATTAGGATGATAGATGTAATCTACTCCTCCATTAGGATGACAGATGTAATCTACTCCTCCATTAGGATGACAGATGTAATCTACACCTCCATTAGGATGATAGATGTAATCTACTCCTACATTAGGATGACAGATGTAATCTACTCCTCCATTAGGATGATAGATGTAATCTACTCCTCCATTAGGATGAGCAGATGTAATCTACTCCTCCATTAGGATGATAGATGTAATCTACTCCTCCATTAGGATGACAGATGTAATCTACTCCTCCATCAGGGTGATAGATGTAATCTACAAGATGATAGATGTAATCTACTCCTCCATTAGGATGATAGATGTAATCTACTCCTCCGTTAGGATGATATATGTAATCTACTCCTCCATTAGGATGATAAATGTAATCTACTCCTCCATTAGGATGATAGATGTAATCTACTCCTCCATTAGGATGATAGATGTAATCTACTCCTCCATTAGGATGATAGATGTCACCTCCATTAGGATGCCAGATGTAATCTACTCCTCCATTAGGATGATAGATGTAATCTCCTTCTCCATTAGGATGACAGATGTAATCTACTCCTCCATTAGGATGACAGATTTAATCTACTCCTCCATTAGGATGACAGATGTAATCTACTCCTGCATTAGGATGACAGATGTAATCTACTCCTCCATTAGGATGATAGATGTAATCTACTCCTCCATTAGGATGACAGACGTAATCTACACCTCCATTAGGATGACAGATGTAATCTACTCCTCCATTAGGATGATAGATATAATCTACTCCTCCATTAGGATGACAGATGTAATCTACAGGATGATAGATGTAATCTACTCCTCCATTAGGATGATAGATGTAATCTACTCCTCCATTAGGATGATAGATGATAGATGTAATCTGCACCTCCATTAGGATGATAGATATAATCTACTCCTCCATTAGAATGATAGATGTAATCTTCAGGATTATAGATGTAATCTACTCCTTCATTAGGATGATAGGTGTAATCTACTCCTCCATTAGGATGACAGATGTAATCTACTCCTCCATTAGGATGATATATGTAATCTACACCTCCATTAGGATGACAGATGTAATCTACTCCTCCATTAAGATGACAGATGTAATCTCTACCTCCATTAGGATGTAATCTACTCTTCCATTAGGATGACAGATGTAATCTACTCCTCCATTAGGATGAAAGATGTAATCTACTCCTCCATTAGGATGATAGATGTAATCTACTCCTCCATTAGGATGATAGATGTAATCTACTCCTACATTAGGATGATAGATGTCACCTCTATTAGGATGACAGATGTAATCTACTCCTCCATTAGGATGACAGATGTAATCTACACCTCAATTAGGATGTAATCTACTCCTCCATTAGTATGATAGATGTAATCTACTCCTCTATTAGGATGATAGATGTAATCTACTCCTCCATTAGGATGACAGATGTAATCTACTCCTCCATTAGGATGATAGATGTAATCTCCTTCTCCATTAGGAAGACAGATGTAATCTACTCCTCCATTAGGATGACAGATGTAATCTACTCCTCCATTAGGATGACAGATGTAATCTACTCCTCCATTACGATGACAGATGTAATCTACTCCTCCATTAGGATGATAGATGTAAACTACTACTCCATTAGGATGACAGATGTAATCTACTCTTCCATTAGGATGATAGATGTTATCTACTCCTCCATTAGGATGACAGATGTGATCTACTCCTCAATTAGGATGATCGATGTAATCTACTCCTCCATTAGGATGACAGACGTAATCTACTCCTCCATCAGGGTGATAGATGTAATCTACATGATGATAGATGTAATCTACTCCTCCATTAGGATGATAGATGTAATCTACTCCTCCATTAGGATGATAGATGTAATCTACCCCTCCATTAGGATGATAGATGTAATCTACTCCTCCATTAGGATGACAGATGTAATCTACTCCTCCATTAGGATGACAGATGTAATCTACAGGATGATAGATGTAATCTACTCCTCCATTAGGATGATAGATGTAATCTACTCCTCCATTAGGATGATAGATGATAGATGTAATCTACACCTCAATTAGGATGATAGATGTAATCTACTCCTCCATTAGGATGATAGATGGAATCTACTACTTCATTAGGATGATAGATTTAATCTACTCCTCCAATAGGATGACAGATGTAATCTACTCCTCCATTAGGATGATAGATGTAATCTACTCCTCCATTAGGATGATAGATGTAATCTACACCTCCATTAGGATGATAGATGTAATCAACTCCTCCATTAGGATGATAGATGTAATCTACTCCTCCATTAGGATGACAGATGTAATCTACTCCTCCATTAGGATGACAGATGTAATCTACACCTCCATTAGGATGACAGATGTAATCTACTACTCCATTAGGATGACAGATATAATCTACTCCTCCATTAGGATGATAGATGTTATCTACTCCTCCATTAGGATGAGCGATGTGATCTACTCCTCAATTAGGATGATAGATGTAATCTACTCCTCCATTAGGATGACAGATGTAATCTACTCCTCCATCAGGGTGATAGATGTAATCTACAAGATGATAGATGTAATCTACTCCTCCATTAGGATGATAGATGTAATCTACTCCTCCGTTAGGATGATATATGTAATCTACTCCTCCATTAGGATGATAGATGATAGATGTAATCTGCACCTCCATTAGGATGACAGATGTAATCTACACCTCCATTAGGATGATAGATGTAATCTACTCCTCCATTAGGATGGCAGATGTGATCTACTCCGCCATTAGGATGACAGATGTAATCAACACCTCCATTAGGATGACAGATGTAATCTACACCTCCATTATGATGATAGATGTAATCTACTCCTTCATTAGGATGATAGATTTAATCTACTCCTCCAATAGGATGACATATGTAATCTACTCCTCCATTAGAATGATAGATGTAATCTTCAGGATTATAGATGTAATCTACTCCTTCATTAGGATGATAGATGTAATCTACTCCTCCATTAGGATGACAGATGTAATCTACTCCTCCATTAGGATGATATATGTAATCTACACCTCCATTAGGATGACAGATGTAATCTACTCCTCCATTAAGATGACAGATGTAATCTACTCCTCCATTAGGATGACAGATGTAATCTACTCCTCCATTAGGATGACAGATGTAATCTACTCCTGCATTAGGATGACAGATGTAATCTACTCCTCCATTAGGATGATAGATGTAATCTACTCCTCCATTAGGATGACAGATGTAATCTACACCTCCATTAGGATGATAGATATAATCTACTCCTCCATTAGGATGACAGATGTAATCTACAGGATGATAGATGTAATCTACTCCTCCATTAGGATGATAGATGTAATCTACTCCTCCATTAGGATGATAGGTGATAGATGTAATCTGCACCTCCATTAGGATGATAGATATAATCTACTCCTCCATTAGAATGATAGATGTAATCTTCAGGATTATAGATGTAATCTACTCCTTCATTAGGATGATAGGTGTAATCTACTCCTCCATTAGGATGACAGATGTAATCTACTCCTCCATTAGGATGATATATGTAATCTACACCTCCATTAGGATGACAGATGTAATCTACTCCTCCATTAAGATGACAGATGTAATCTCTACCTCCATTAGGATGTAATCTACTCCTCCATTAGGATGACAGATGTAATCTACTCCTCCATTAGGATGAAAGATGTAATCTACTCCTCCATTAGGATGATAGATGTTATCTACTCCTCCATTAGGATGATAGATGTAATCTACTCCTAAATTAGGATGATAGATGTCACCTCCATTAGGATGACAGATGTAATCTACTCCTCCATTAGGATGACAGATGTAATCTACACCTCAATTAGGATGTAATCTACTCCTCCATTAGGATGATAGATGTAATCTACTCCTCTATTAGGATGATAGATGTAATCTACTCCTCCATTAGGATGATAGATGTCACTACCATTAGGATGACAGATGTAATCTACTCCTCCATTAGGATGATAGATGTAATCTCCTTCTCCATTAGGAAGACAGATGTAATCTACTCCTCCATTAGGATGACAGATGTAATCTACTCCTCCATTAGGATGACAGATGTAATCTACTCCTCCATTAGGATGATAGATGTAAACTACTACTCCATTAGGATGACAGATGTAATCTACTCTTCCATTAGGATGATAGATGTTATCTACTCCTCCATTAGGATGACAGATGTGATCTACTCCTCAATTAGGATGATCGATGTAATCTACTCCTCCATTAGGATGACAGATGTAATCTACTCCTCCATCAGGGTGATAGATGTAATCTACATGATGATAGATGTAATCTACTCCTCCATTAGGATGATAGATGTAATCTACTCCTCCATTAGGATGATAGATGTAATCTACCCCTCCATTAGGATGATAGATGTAATCTACTCCTCCATTAGGATGATAGATTTAATCTACTCCTCCATTAGGATGACAGATGTAATCTACAGGATGATAGATGTAATCTACTCCTCCATTAGGATGATAGATGTAATCTACTCCTCCATTAGGATGATAGATGATAGATGTAATCTACACCTCAATTAGGATGATAGATGTAATCTACTCCTCCATTAGGATGATAGATGTAATCTACTACTTCATTAGGATGATAGATTTAATCTACTCCTCCAATAGGATGACAGATGTAATCTACTCCTCCATCAGGGTGATAGATGTAATCTACAAGATGATAGATGTAATCTACTCCTCCATTAGGATGATAGATGTAATCTACTCCTCCATTAGGATGATAGATGTAATCTACACCTCCATTAGGATGATAGATGTAATCTACTCCTCCATTAGGATGATAGATGTAATCTACTCCTCCATTAGGATGACAGATGTAATCTACTCCTCCATTAGGATGACAGATGTAATCTACACCTCCATTAGGATGACAGATGTAATCTACTACTCCATTAGGATGACAGATATAATCTAATCCTCCATTAGGATGATAGATGTTATCTACTCCTCCATTAGGATGAGCGATGTGATCTACTCCTCACAGTAGGATGATAGATGTAATCTACTCCTCCATTAGGATGACAGATGTAATCTACTCCTCCATCAGGGTGATAGATGTAATCTACAAGATGATAGATGTAATCTACTCCTCCATTAGGATGATAGATGTAATCTACTCCTCCGTTAGGATGATATATGTAATCTACTCCTCCATTAGGATGATAGATGATAGATGTAATCTGCACCTCCATTAGGATGACAGATGTAATCTACAACTCCATTAGGATGATAGATGTAATCTACTCCTCCATTAGGATGGCAGATGTGATCTACTCCGCCATTAGGATGACAGATGTAATCAACACCTCCATTAGGATGACAGATGTAATCTACACCTCCATTATGATGATAGATGTAATCTAATCCTTCATTAGGATGATAGATTTAATCTACTCCTCCAATAGGATAACATATGTAATCTACTCCTCCATTAGAATGATAGATGTAATCTTCAGGATTATAGATGTAATCTACTCCTTCATTAGGATGATAGATGTAATCTACTCCTCCATTAGGATGACAGATGTAATCTACTCCTCCATTAGGATGATATATGTAATCTACACCTCCATTAGGATGACAGATGTAATCTACTCCTCCATTAAGATGACAGATGTAATCTATACCTCCATTAGGATGTAATCTACTCCTCCATTAGGATGACAGATGTAATCTACTCCTCCATTAGGATGAAGGATGTAATCTACTCCTCCATTAGGATGATAGATGTAATCTACTCCTCCATTAGGATGATATATGTAATCTACACCTCCATTAGGATGACAGATGTAATCTACTCCTCCATTAAGATGACAGATGTAATCTATACCTCCATTAGGATGTAATCTACTCCTCCATTAGGATGACAGATGTAATCTACTCCTCCATTAGGATGAAAGATGTAATCTACTCCTCCATTAGGATGATAGATGTAATCTACTCCTCCATTAGGATGATAAATGTAATCTACTCCTCCATTAGGATGATAGATGTAATCTACTCCTCCATTAGGATGATAGATGTAATCTACTCCTCCATTAGGATGATAGATGTCACCTCCATTAGGATGACAGATGTAATCTCCTTCTCCATTAGGATGACAGATGTAATCTACTCCTCCATTAGGATGACAGATGTAATCTACTCCTCCATTAGGATGACAGATGTAATCTACTCCTCCATTAGGATGACAGATGTAATCTACTCCTGCATTAGGATGACAGATGTAATCTACTCCTCCATTAGGATGATAGATGTAATCTACTCCTCCATTAGGATGACAGATGTAATCTACACCTCCATTAGGATGATAGATATAATCTACTCCTCCATTAGGATGACAGATGTAATCTACAGGATGATAGATGTAATCTACTCCTCCATTAGGATGATAGATGTAATCTACTCCTCCATTAGGATGATAGATGATAGATGTAATCTGCACCTCCATTAGGATGATAGATATAATCTACTCCTCCATTAGAATGATAGATGTAATCTTCGGGATTATAGATGTAATCTACTCCTTCATTAGGATGATAGGTGTAATCTACTCCTCCATTAGGATGACAGATGTAATCTACTCCTCCATTAGGATGATATATGTAATCTACACCTCCATTAGGATGACAGATGTAATCTACTCCTCCATTAAGATGACAGATGTAATCTCTACCTCCATTAGGATGTAATCTACTCCTCCATTAGGATGACAGATGTAATCTACTCCTCCATTAGGATGAAAGATGTAATCTACTCCTCCATTAGGATGATAGATGTAATCTACTCCTCCATTAGGATGATAGATGTAATCTACTCCTACATTAGGATGATAGATGTCACCTCCATTAGGATGACAGATGTAATCTACTCCTCCATTAGGATGACAGATGTAATCTACACCTCAATTAGGATGTAATCTACTCCTCCATTAGGATGATAGATGTAATCTACTCCTCTATTAGGATGATAGATGTAATCTACTCCTCCATTAGGATGATAGATGTCACCTCCATTAGGATGACAGATGTAATCTACTCCTCCATTAGGATGATAGATGTAATCTCCTTCTCCATTAGGAAGACAGATGTAATCTACTCCTCCATTAGGATGACAGATGTAATCTACTCCTCCATTAGGATGATAGATGTAAACTACTACTCCATTAGGATGACAGATGTAATCTACTCTTCCATTAGGATGATAGATGTTATCTACACCTCCATTAGGATGACAGATGTGATCTACTCCTCAATTAGGATGATCGATGTAATCTGCACCTCCATTAGGATGATAGATATAATCTACTCCTCCATTAGAATGATAGATGTAATCTTCGGGATTATAGATGTAATCTACTCCTTCATTAGGATGATAGGTGTAATCTACTCCTCCATTAGGATGACAGATGTAATCTACTCCTCCATTAGGATGATATATGTAATCTACACCTCCATTAGGATGACAGATGTAATCTACTCCTCCATTAAGATGACAGATGTAATCTCTACCTCCATTAGGATGTAATCTACTCCTCCATTAGGATGACAGATGTAATCTACTCCTCCATTAGGATGAAAGATGTAATCTACTCCTCCATTAGGATGATAGATGTAATCTACTCCTCCATTAGGATGATAGATGTAATCTACTCCTACATTAGGATGATAGATGTCACCTCCATTAGGATGACAGATGTAATCTACTCCTCCATTAGGATGACAGATGTAATCTACACCTCACATTAGGATGTAATCTACTCCTCCATTAGGATGATAGATGTAATCTACTCCTCTATTAGGATGATAGATGTAATCTACTCCTCCATTAGGATGATAGATGTCACCTCCATTAGGATGACAGATGTAATCTACTCCTCCATTAGGATGATAGATGTAATCTCCTTCTCCATTAGGAAGACAGATGTAATCTACTCCTCCATTAGGATGACAGATGTAATCTACTCCTCCATTAGGATGATAGATGTAAACTACTACTCCATTAGGATGACAGATGTAATCTACTCTTCCATTAGGATGATAGATGTTATCTACACCTCCATTAGGATGACAGATGTGATCTACTCCTCAATTAGGATGATCGATGTAATCTACTCCTCCATTAGGATGACAGATGTAATCTACTCCTCCATCAGGGTGATAGATGTAATCTACATGATGATAGATGTAATCTACTCCTCCATTTGGATGATAGATGTAATCTACTCCTCCATTAGGATGATAGATGTAATCTACCCCTCCATTAGGATGATAGATGTAATCTACTCCTCCATTAGGATGACAGATGTAATCTACTCCTCCATTAGATGACAGATGTAATCTACAGGATGATAGATGTAATCTACTCCTCCATTAGGATGATAGATGTAATCTACTCCTCCATTAGGATGATAGATGATAGATGTAATCTACACCTCAATTAGGATGATAGATGTAATCTACTCCTCCATTAGGATGATAGATGTAATCTACTACTTCATTAGGATGATAGATTTAATCTACTCCTCCAATAGGATGACAGATGTAATCTACTCCTCCATCAGGGTGATAGATGTAATCTACAAGATGATAGATGTAATCTACTCCTCCATTAGGATGATAGATGTAATCTACTCCTCCATTAGGATGATAGATGTAATCTACACCTCCATTAGGATGATAGATGTAATCTACTCCTCCATTAGGATGATAGATGTAATCTACTCCTCCATTAGGATGACAGATGTGATCTACTCCTCCATTAGCATGACAGATGTAATCAACACCTCCATTAGGATGACAGATGTAGTCTACAGGATTATAGATGTAATCTACTCCTCCATTAGGATGATAGATGTAATCTACTCCTCCATTAGGATGATAGATGATATATGTAATCTACACCTCCATTAGGATGATAGATGTAATCTACTCCTCCATTAGGATGATAGATGTAATCTACTCCTCCATTAGGATGACAGATGTAATCTACACCTCCATTAGGATGACAGATGTAATCAACACCTCCATTAGGATGACAGATGTAATCTACTCCTCCATTAGGATGATAGATGTAATCTACACCTCCATTAGGATGACAGATGTAATCTACACCTCCATTATGATGATAGATGTAATCTACTCCTTCATTAGGATGATAGATTTAATCTACTCCTCCAATAGGATGACAGATGTAATCTACTCCTCCATTATGATGATAGATGTAATCTACTCCTCCATTAGGGAATAGATGATAGATGTAATCTACACCTCCATTAGGATGATAGATGAAATCTACTCCTCCATTAGGATGATAGATGTAATCTACTCCTCCATTAGGATGACAGATGTAATCTACTCCTCCATTAGGATGACAGATGTAATCTACACCTCCATTAGGATGACAGATGTAATCTACACCTCCATTAGGATGACAGATGTAATCTACTCCTCCATTAGAATGATAGATGTAATCTACAGGATTATTGATGTAATCTTCTCCTCCATTAGGATGATAGATGTAATCTCCTCCTTCATTAGGATGATAGATGTAATCTACTCTTCCATTAGGATGACAGATGTGATCTACTCCTCAATTAGGATGATTGATGTAATCTACACCTCCATTAGGATGACAGATGTAATCTACTCCTCCATCAGGGTGATAGATGTAATCTACAAGATGATAGATGTAATCTACTCCTCCATTAGGATGATAGATGTAATCTACTCCTCCATTAGGATGATAGATGTAATCTACACCTCCATTAGGATGATAGATGTAATCTACTCCTCCATTAGGATGATAGATGTAATCTACTCCTCCATTAGGATGACAGATGTGATCTACTCCTCCATTAGGATGACAGATGTAATCAACACCTCCATTAGGATGACAGATGTAGTCTACAGGATTATAGATGTAATCTACTCCTCCATTAGGATGATAGATGTAATCTACTCCTCCATTAGGATGATAGATGATATATGTAATCTACACCTCCATTAGGATGATAGATGTAATCTACTCCTCCATTAGGATGATAGATGTAATCTACTCCTCCATTAGGATGACAGATGTAATCTACACCTCCATTAGGATGACAGATGTAATCAACACCTCCATTAGGATGACAGATGTAATCTACTCCTCCATTAGGATGATAGATGTAATCTACACCTCCATTAGGATGACAGATGTAATCTACACCTCCATTATGATGATAGATGTAATCTACTCCTCCATTAGGGAATAGATGATAGATGTAATCTACACCTCCATTAGGATGATAGATGAAATCTACTCCTCCATTAGGATGATAGATGTAATCTACTCCTCCATTAGGATGACAGATGTAATCTACTCCTCCATTAGGATGACAGATGTAATCTACACCTCCATTAGGATGACAGATGTAATCTACACCTCCATTAGGATGACAGATGTAATCTACTCCTCCATTAGAATGATAGATGTAATCTACAGGATTATTGATGTAATCTTCTCCTCCATTAGGATGATAGATGTAATCTCCTCCTTCATTAGGATGATAGATGTAATCTACTCTTCCATTAGGATGACAGATGTGATCTACTCCTCAATTAGGATGATTGATGTAATCTACACCTCCATTAGGATGACAGATGTAATCTACTCCTCCATCAGGGTGATAGATGTATTCTACAAGATGATAGATGTAATCTACTCCTCCATTAGGATGATAGATGTAATCTACTCCTCCATTAGGATGATAGATGTAATCTACACCTCCATTAGGATGATAGATGTAATCTACTCCTCCATTAGGATGATAGATGTAATCTACTCCTCCATTAGGATGATAGATGTAATCTACTCCTACATTAGGACGACAGATGTAATCTACACCTCCATTAGGATGATAGATGTAATCTACTCCTCCATTAGGATGATAGATGTAATCTACTCCTCCATTAGGATGACAGATGTGATCTACTCCTCCATTAGGATGACAGATGTAATCAACACCTCCATTAGGATGACAGATGTAATCTACAGGATGATAGATGTAATCTACTCCTCCATTAGGATGATAGATGTAATCTACTCCTCCATTAGGATGATATGTGTAATATACACCTCCATTAGGATGACAGATGTAATCTACTCCTCGAATAAGATGACAGATGTAATCTACACCTCCATTAGGATGTAATCTTCTCCTCCATTAGGATGACAGATGTAATCTACTCCTCCATTAGGATGATAGATGTAATCTACTCCTCCATTAGGATGATAGATGTAATCTACTCCTCCATTAGGATGATAGATGTAATCTACTCCTACATTAGGATGACAGATGTCACCTCCATTAGGATGACAGATGTAATCTACTCCTCCATTAGGATGACAGATGTAATCTACACCTCCGTTAGGATGTAATCTACTCCTCCATTAGGATGACAGATGTAATCTACTCCTCCATTAGGATGATAGATGTAATCTACTCCTCCATTAGGATGATAGATGTAATCTAGTCCTCCATTAGGATGATAGATGTCACCTCCATTAGGATGACAGATGTAATCTACTCCTCCATTAGGATGATAGATGTAATCTCCTTCTCCATTAGGATGATAGATGTAATCTACTCCTCCATTAGGATGACAGATGTAATCTACTCCTCCATTAGGATGATAGATGTAATCTACTCCTCCAATAGGATGACAGATGTAATCTACTCCTCCATTAGGATGACAGATGTAATCTACACCACCATTAGGATAACAGATGTAATCTACACCTCCATAATGATGATAGATGTAATCTACACCTCCAATAGGATGACAGATGTAATCTACTCCTCCAATAGGATGACAGATGTAATCTACTCCTCCATTAGAATGATAGATGTAATCTTCAGGATTATAGATGTAATCTACTCCTCCATTAGGATGATTGATGTAATCTCCTCCTTCATTAGGATGATATGTGTAATCTACACCTCCATTAGGATGACAGATGTAATCTACTCCTCCATTTAGATGACAGATGTAATCTACACCTCCATTAGGATGTAATCTACTCCTCCATTAGGATGACAGATGTAATCTACTCCTCCATTAGGATGATAGATGTAATCTACTCCTCCATTAGGATGACAGATGTAATCTACTCCTCGAATAAGATGACAGATGTAATCTACACCTCCATTAGGATGTAATCTTCTCCTCCATTAGGATGACAGATGTAATCTACTCCTCCATTAGGATGATAGATGTAATCTACTCCTCCATTAGGATGATAGATGTAATCTACTCCTCCATTAGGATGATAGATGTAATCTACTCCTACATTAGGATGACAGATGTCACCTCCATTAGGATGACAGATGTAATCTACACCTCCGTTAGGATGTAATCTACTCCTCCATTAGGATGACAGATGTAATCTACTCCTCCATTAGGATGATAGATGTAATCTACTCCTCCATTAGGATGATAGATGTAATCTAGTCCTCCATTAGGATGATAGATGTCACCTCCATTAGGATGACAGATGTAATCTACTCCTCCATTAGGATGATAGATGTAATCTCCTTCTCCATTAGGATGATAGATGTAATCTACTCCTCCATTAGGATGACAGATGTAATCTACTCCTCCATTAGGATGATAGATGTAATCTACTCCTCCAATAGGATGACAGATGTAATCTACTCCTCCATTAGGATGACAGATGTAATCTACACCACCATTAGGATGACAGATGTAATCTACACCTCCATTATGATGATAGATGTAATCTACACCTCCAATAGGATGACAGATGTAATCTACTCCTCCAATAGGATGACAGATGTAATCTACTCCTCCATTAGAATGATAGATGTAATCTTCAGGATTATAGATGTAATCTACTCCTCCATTAGGATGATTGATGTAATCTCCTCCTTCATTAGGATGATATGTGTAATCTACACCTCCATTAGGATGACAGATGTAATCTACTCCTCCATTTAGATGACAGATGTAATCTACACCTCCATTAGGATGTAATCTACTCCTCCATTAGGATGACAGATGTAATCTACTCCTCCATTAGGATGATAGATGTAATCTACTCCTCCATTAGGATGACAGATGTAATCTACTCCTCCATTAGGATGACAGATGTAATCTACACCACCATTAGGATGACAGATGTAATCTACACCTCCATTATGATGATAGATGTAATCTACAACTCCAATAGAATGACAGATGTAATCTACTCCTCCAATAGGATGACAGATGTAATCTACTCCTCCATTAGAATGATAGATGTAATCTTCAGGATTATAGATGTAATCTACTCCTCCATTAGGATGATTGATGTAATCTCCTCCTTCATTAGGATGATATGTGTAATCTACACCTCCATTAGGATGACAGATGTAATCTACTCCTCCATTTAGATGACAGATGTAATCTACACCTCCATTAGGATGTAATCTACTCCTCCATTAGGATGACAGATGTAATCTACAGGATGATAGATGTAATCTACTCCTCCATTAGGATGATAGATGTAATCTACTCCTCGAATAAGATGACAGATGTAATCTACACCTCCATTAGGATGTAATCTTCTCCTCCATTAGGATGACAGATGTAATCTACTCCTCCATTAGGATGATAGATGTAATCTACTCCTCCATTAGGATGATAGATGTAATCTACTCCTCCATTAGGATGATAGATGTAATCTACTCCTACATTAGGATGACAGATGTCACCTCCATTAGGATGACAGATGTAATCTACTCCTCCATTAGGATGACAGATGTAATCTACACCTCCGTTAGGATGTAATCTACTCCTCCATTAGGATGACAGATGTAATCTACTCCTCCATTAGGATGATAGATGTAATCTACTCCTCCATTAGGATGATAGATGTAATCTAGTCCTCCATTAGGATGATAGATGTCACCTCCATTAGGATGACAGATGTAATCTACTCCTCCATTAGGATGATAGATGTAATCTCCTTCTCCATTAGGATGATAGATGTAATCTACTCCTCCATTAGGATGACAGATGTAATCTACTCCTCCATTAGGATGATAGATGTAATCTACTCCTCCAATAGGATGACAGATGTAATCTACTCCTCCATTAGGATGACAGATGTAATCTACACCACCATTAGGATGACAGATGTAATCTACACCTCCATTATGATGATAGATGTAATCTACACCTCCAATAGGATGACAGATGTAATCTACTCCTCCAATAGGATGACAGATGTAATCTACTCCTCCATTAGAATGATAGATGTAATCTTCAGGATTATAGATGTAATCTACTCCTCCATTAGGATGATTGATGTAATCTCCTCCTTCATTAGGATGATATGTGTAATCTACACCTCCATTAGGATGACAGATGTAATCTACTCCTCCATTTAGATGACAGATGTAATCTACACCTCCATTAGGATGTAATCTACTCCTCCATTAGGATGACAGATGTAATCTACTCCTCCATTAGGATGATAGATGTAATCTACTCCTCCATTAGGATGACAGATGTAATCTACTCCTCCATTAGGATGACAGATGTAATCTACACCACCATTAGGATGACAGATGTAATCTACACCTCCATTATGATGATAGATGTAATCTACACCTCCAATAGGATGACAGATGTAATCTACTCCTCCAATAGGATGACAGATGTAATCTACTCCTCCATTAGAATGATAGATGTAATCTTCAGGATTATAGATGTAATCTACTCCTCCATTAGGATGATTGATGTAATCTCCTCCTTCATGAGGATGATATGTGTAATCTACACCTCCATTAGGATGACAGATGTAATCTACACCTCCATTAGGATGTAATCTACTCCTCCATTAGGATGACAGATGTAATCTACTCCTCCATTAGGATGATAGATGTAATCTACTCCTCCATTAGGATGATAGATGTAATCTACTCCTCCATTAGGATGATAGATGTAATCTACTAATACATTAGGATGATAGATGTCACCTCCATTAGGATGACAGATGTAATCTACTCCTCCATTAGGATGACAGATGTAATCTACAACTCCATTAGGATGTAATCTACTCCTCCATTAGAATGACAGATGTAATCTACTCCTCCATTAGGATGATAGATGTAATCTACTCATCCATTAGAATGATAGATGTAATCTACTCCTCCATTAGGATGATAGATGTCACCTCCATTAGGATGACAGATGTAATCTACTCCTCCATTAGGATGTTAGATGTAATCTCCTTCTCCATTAGGATGATAGATGTAATCTACTCCTCCATTAGGATGACAGATGTAATCTACTCCTCCATTAGGATGACATATGTAATCTACTCCTCCATTAGGATGACAAATGTAATCTACTCCTCCATTAGGATGATAGATGTAATCTACTACTCCATTAGGATGACATATGTAATCTACTCCTCCATTAGGATGATAGATGTTATCTACTCCTCCATTAGGATGACAGATGTGATCTACTCCTCAATTAGGATGATTGATGTAATTTACACCTCCATTAGGATGACAGATGTAATCTACTCCTCCATCAGGTTGATAGATGTAATCTACAAGATGATAGATGTAATCTACTCCTCCATTAGGATGATAGATGTAATCTACTCCTCCATTAGCATGATAGATGTAATCTACACCTCCATTAGGATGATAGATGTAATCTACTCCTCCATTAGGATGATAGATGTAATCTACTCCTCCATTAGGATGACAGATGTGATCTACTCCTCCATTAGGATGACAGATGTAGTCTACAGGATGATAGATGTAATCTACTCCTCCATTAGGATGATAGATGTAATCTACTCCTCCATTAGGATGATAGATGATATATGTAATCTACACCTCCATTAGGATGATAGATGTAATCTACTCCTCCATTAGGATGATAGATGTAATCTACTCCTCCATTAGGATGATAGATGATATATGTTATCTACACCTCCATTAGGATGATAGATGTAATCTACTCCTCCATTAGGATGATAGATATAATCTACTCCTCCATTAGGATGACAGATGTAATCTACACCTCCATTAGGATGACAGATGTAATCAACACCTCCATTAGGATGACAGATGTAATCTACTCCTCCATTAGAATGATAGATGTAATCTACACCTCCATTAGGATGACAGATGTAATCTACACCTCCATTATGATGATAGATGTAATCTACTCCTTCATTAGGATGATAGATTTAATCTGCTCCTCCAATAGGATGACAGATGTAATCTACTCCTCCATTAGGATGATAGATGTAATCTACTCCTCCATTAGGGAATAGATGATAGATGTAATCTACACCTCCATTAGGATGATAGATGAAATCTACTCCTCCATTAGGATGACAGATGTAATCTACACCTCCATTAGGATGACAGATGTAATCTACACCTCCATTAGGATGACAGATGTAATCTACTCCTCCATTAGAATGATAGATGTAATCTACAGGATTATTGATGTAATCTTCTCCTCCATTAGGATGATAGATGTAATCTCCTTCATTAGGATGATAGATGTAATCTACTCTTCCATTAGGATGACAGATGTAATCTACTCCTCCATTAGGATGAGAGATGTAATCTACACCTCCATTAGGATGACAGATGTAATCTACACCTCCATTAGGATGACAGATGTAATCTACACCTCCATTAGGATGACAGATATAATCTCCTCCTTCATTAGGATGATAGATGTAATCAACTCCTCCATTAGGATGATAGATGTAATCTACTCCTCCATTAGGATGACAGATGTGATCTACTCCTCCATCAGGTTGATAGATGTAATCTACAAGATGATAGATGTAATCTACTCCTCCATTAGGATGATAGATGTAATCTACTCCTCCATTAGCATGATAGATGTAATCTACACCTCCATTAGGATGATAGATGTAATCTACTCCTCCATTAGGATGACAGATGTAATCTACACCTCCATTATGATGATAGATGTAATCTACACCTCCAATAGGATGACAGATGTAATCTACTCCTCCAATAGGATGACAGATGTAATCTACTCCTCCATTAGAATGATAGATGTAATCTTCAGGATTATAGATGTAATCTACTCCTCCATTAGGATGATTGATGTAATCTCCTCCTTCATTAGGATGATATGTGT
Organism: Salmo salar; assembly: GCF_905237065.1. Classification (NCBI taxonomy): domain Eukaryota; kingdom Metazoa; phylum Chordata; class Actinopteri; order Salmoniformes; family Salmonidae; genus Salmo; species Salmo salar. Next base: position 2,144,914 of record NC_059454.1, read on the forward strand.
AATCTACACCTCCATTAGGATGACAGATGTAATCTACTCCTCCATTTAGATGACAGATGTAATCTACACCTCCATTAGGATGTAATCTACTCCTCCATTAGGATGACAGATGTAATCTACTCCTCCATTAGGATGATAGATGTAATCTACTCCTCCATTAGGATGATAGATGTAATCTACTCCTCCATTAGGATGATAGATGTAATCTACTCCTACATTAGGATGATAGATGTCACCTCCATTAGGATGACAGATGTAATCTACACCTCCATTAGGATGACAGATGTAATCTACACCTCCATTAGGATGTAATCTACTCCTCCATTAGGATGACAGATGTAATCTACTCCTCCATTAGGATGATAGATGTAATCTACTCCTCCATTAGGATGATAGATGTAATCTACTCCTCCATTAGGATGATAGATGTCACCTCCATTAGGATGACAGATGTAATCTACTCCTCCATTAGGATGATAGATGTAATCTCCTTCTCCATTAGGATGATAGATGTAATCTACTCCTCCATTAGGATGACAGATGTAATCTACTCCTCCATTAGGATGACAAATGTAATCTACTCCTCCATTAGGATGATAGATGTAATCTACTACTCCATTAGGATGACATATGTAATCTACTCCTCCATTAGGATGATAGATGTTATCTACTCCTCCATTAGGATGACAGATGTGATCTACTCCTCAATTAGGATGATTGATGTAATTTACACCTCCATTAGGATGACAGATGTAATCTACTCCTCCATCAGGTTGATAGATGTAATCTACAAGATGATAGATGTAATCTACTCCTCCATTAGGATGATAGATGTAATCTACTCCTCCATTAGCATGATAGATGTAATCTACACCTCCATTAGGATGATAGATGTAATCTACTCCTCCATTAGGATGATAGATGTAATCTACACCTCCATTAGGATGATATGTGTAATATACACCTCCATTAGGATGACAGATGTAATCTACTCCTCGAATAAGATGACAGATGTAATCTACACCTCCATTAGGATGTAATCTTCTCCTCCATTAGGATGACAGATGTAATCTACTCCTCCATTAGGATGATAGATGTAATCTACTCCTCCATTAGGATGATAGATGTAATCTACTCCTCCATTAGGATGATAGATGTAATCTACTCCTACATTAGGATGACAGATGTCACCTCCATTAGGATGACAGATGTAATCTACTCCTCCATTAGGATGACAGATGTAATCTACACCTCCGTTAGGATGTAATCTACTCCTCCATTAGGATGACAGATGTAATCTACTCCTCCATTAGGATGATAGATGTAATCTACTCCTCCATTAGGATGATAGATGTAATCTAGTCCTCCATTAGGATGATAGATGTCACCTCCATTAGGATGACAGATGTAATCTACTCCTCCATTAGGATGATAGATGTAATCTCCTTCTCCATTAGGATGATAGATGTAATCTACTCCTCCATTAGGATGACAGATGTAATCTACTCCTCCATTAGGATGATAGATGTAATCTACTCCTCCAATAGGACGACAGATGTAATCTACTCCTCCATTAGGATGACAGATGTAATCTACACCTCCATTAGGATGATAGATGTAATCTTCTCCTCCATTAGGATGACAGATGTAATCTACACCTCCATTATGATGATAGATGTAATCTACACCTCCAATAGGATGACAGATGTAATCTACTACTCCAATAGGATGACAGATGTAATCTACTCCTCCATTAGAATGATAGATGTAATCTTCAGGATTATAGATGTAATCTACTCCTCCATTAGGATGATTGATGTAATCTCCTCCTTCATTAGGATGATATGTGTAATCTACACCTCCATTAGGATGACAGATGTAATCTACTCCTCCATTTAGATGACAGATGTAATCTACACCTCCATTAGGATGTAATCTACTCCTCCATTAGGATGACAGATGTAATCTACTCCTCCATTAGGATGATAGATGTAATCTACTCCTCCATTAGGATGATAGATGTAATCTACTCCTCCATTAGGATGATAGATGTAATCTACTCCTACATTAGGATGATAGATGTCACCTCCATTAGGATGACAGATGTAATCTACTCCTCCATTAGGATGACAGATGTAATCTACACCTCCATTAGGATGTAATCTACTCCTCCATTAGGATGACAGATGTAATCTACTCCTCCATTAGGATGATATATGTAATCTACTCCTCCATTAGGATGATAGATGTAATCTACTCCTCCATTAGGATGATAGATGTCACCTCCATTAGGATGACAGATGTAATCTACTCCTCCATTAGGATGATAGATGTAATCTCCTTCTCCATTAGGATGATAGATGTAATCTACTCCTCCATTAGGATGACAGATGTAATCTACTCCTCCATTAGGATGACAAATGTAATCTACTCCTCCATTAGGATGATAGATGTAATCTACTACTCCATTAGGATGACATATGTAATCTACTCCTCCATTAGGATGATAGATGTTATCTACTCCTCCATTAGGATGACAGATGTGATCTACTCCTCACCATTAGGATGATTGATGTAATTTACACCTCCATTAGGATGACAGATGTAATCTACTCCTCCATTAGGATGATAGATGTCACCTCCATTAGGATGACAGATGTAATCTACTCCTCCATTAGGATGATAGATGTAATCTCCTTCTCCATTAGGATGATAGATGTAATCTACTCCTCCATTAGGATGACAGATGTAATCTACTCCTCCATTAGGATGACAAATGTAATCTACTCCTCCATTAGGATGATAGATGTAATCTACTACTCCATTAGGATGACATATGTAATCTACTCCTCCATTAGGATGATAGATGTTATCTACTCCTCCATTAGGATGACAGATGTGATCTACTCCTCAATTAGGATGATTGATGTAATTTACACCTCCATTAGGATGACAGATGTAATCTACTCCTCCATCAGGTTGATAGATGTAATCTACAAGATGATAGATGTAATCTACTCCTCCATTAGGATGATAGATGTAATCTACTCCTCCATTAGCATGATAGATGTAATCTACACCTCCATTAGGATGATAGATGTAATCTACTCCTCCATTAGGATGATAGATGTAATCTACTCCTCCATTAGGATGACAGATGTGATCTACTCCTCCATTAGGATGACAGATGTAATCAACACCTCCATTAGGATGACAGATGTAGTCTACAGGATGATAGATGTAATCTACTCCTCCATTAGGATGATAGATGTAATCTACTCCTCCATTAGGATGATAGATGATATATGTAATCTACACCTCCATTAGGATGATAGATGTAATCTACTCCTCCATTAGGATGATAGATGTAATCTACTCCTCCATTAGGATGATAGATGATATATGTAATCTACTCCTCCATTAGGATGATAGATGTAATCTACACCTCCATTAGGATGACAGATGTAATCTACACCTCTATTATGATGATAGATGTAATCTACTCCTTCATTAGGATGATAGATTTAATCTACTCCTCCAATAGGATGACAGATGTAATCTACTCCTCCAATAGAATGATAGATGTAATCTACTCCTCCATTAGGGAATAGATGATAGATGTAATCTACACCTCCATTAGGATGACAGATGAAATCTACTCCTCCATTAGGATGATAGATGTAATCTACTCCTCCATTAGGATGACAGATGTAATCTACTCCTCCATTAGGATGACAGATGTAATCTACACCTCCATTAGGATGACAGATGTAATCTACACCTCCATTAGGATGACAGATGTAATCTACTCCTACATTAGGATGATAGATGTCACCTCCATTAGGATGACAGATGTAATCTACTCCTCCATTAGGATGACAGATGTAATCTACACCTCCATTAGGATGTAATCTACTCCTCCATTAGGATGACAGATGTAATCTACTCCTCCATTAGGATGATATATGTAATCTACTCCTCCATTAGGATGATAGATGTAATCTACTCCTCCATTAGGATGATAGATGTCACCTCCATTAGGATGACAGATGTAATCTACTCCTCCATTAGGATGATAGATGTAATCTCCTTCTCCATTAGGATGATAGATGTAATCTACTCCTCCATTAGGATGACAGATGTAATCTACTCCTCCATTAGGATGACAAATGTAATCTACTCCTCCATTAGGATGATAGATGTAATCTACTACTCCATTAGGATGACATATGTAATCTACTCCTCCATTAGGATGATAGATGTTATCTACTCCTCCATTAGGATGACAGATGTGATCTACTCCTCAATTAGGATGATTGATGTAATTTACACCTCCATTAGGATGACAGATGTAATCTACTCCTCCATTAGGATGATAGATGTCACCTCCATTAGGATGACAGATGTAATCTACTCCTCCATTAGGATGATAGATGTAATCTCCTTCTCCATTAGGATGATAGATGTAATCTACTCCTCCATTAGGATGACAGATGTAATCTACTCCTCCATTAGGATGACAAATGTAATCTACTCCTCCATTAGGATGATAGATGTAATCTACTACTCCATTAGGATGACATATGTAATCTACTCCTCCATTAGGATGATAGATGTTATCTACTCCTCCATTAGGATGACAGATGTGATCTACTCCTCAATTAGGATGATTGATGTAATTTACACCTCCATTAGGATGACAGATGTAATCTACTCCTCCATCAGGTTGATAGATGTAATCTACAAGATGATAGATGTAATCTACTCCTCCATTAGGATGATAGATGTAATCTACTCCCCCCATTAGCATGATAGATGTAATCTACACCTCCATTAGGATGATAGATGTAATCTACTCCTCCATTAGGATGATAGATGTAATCTACTCCTCCATTAGGATGACAGATGTGATCTACTCCTCCATTAGGATGACAGATGTAATCAACACCTCCATTAGGATGACAGATGTAGTCTACAGGATGATAGATGTAATCTACTCCTCCATTAGGATGATAGATGTAATCTACTCCTCCATTAGGATGATAGATGATATATGTAATCTACACCTCCATTAGGATGATAGATGTAATCTACTCCTCCATTAGGATGATAGATGTAATCTACTCCTCCATTAGGATGATAGATGATATATGTAATCTACTCCTCCATTAGGATGATAGATGTAATCTACACCTCCATTAGGATGACAGATGTAATCTACACCTCCATTATGATGATAGATGTAATCTACTCCTTCATTAGGATGATAGATTTAATCTACTCCTCCAATAGGATGACAGATGTAATCTACTCCTCCATTAGAATGATAGATGTAATCTACAGGATTATTGATGTAATCTTCTCCTCCATTAGGATGATAGATGTAATCTCCTCCTTCATTAGGATGATAGATGTAATCTACTCTTCCATTAGGATGACAGATGTGATGTACTCCTCAATTAGGATGATTGATGTAATCTACACCTCCATTAGGATGACAGATGTAATCTACTCCTCCATCAGGGTGATAGATGTATTCTACAAGATGATAGATGTAATCTACTCCTCCATTAGGATGATAGATGTAATCTACTCCTCCATTAGGATGATAGATGTAATCTACACCTCCATTAGGATGATAGATGTAATCTACTCCTCCATTAGGATGATAGATGTAATCTACACCTCCATTAGGATGATATGTGTAATATACACCTCCATTAGGATGACAGATGTAATCTACTCCTCGAATAAGATGACAGATGTAATCTACACCTCCATTAGGATGTAATCTTCTCCTCCATTAGGATGACAGATGTAATCTACTCCTCCATTAGGATGATAGATGTAATCTACTCCTCCATTAGGATGATAGATGTAATCTACTCTTCCATTAGGATGACAGATGTGATGTACTCCTCAATTAGGATGATTGATGTAATCTACACCTCCATTAGGATGACAGATGTAATCTACTCCTCCATCAGGGTGATAGATGTATTCTACAAGATGATAGATGTAATCTACTCCTCCATTAGGATGATAGATGTAATCTACTCCTCCATTAGGATGATAGATGTAATCTACACCTCCATTAGGATGATAGATGTAATCTACTCCTCCATTAGGATGATAGATGTAATCTACACCTCCATTAGGATGATATGTGTAATATACACCTCCATTAGGATGACAGATGTAATCTACTCCTCGAATAAGATGACAGATGTAATCTACACCTCCATTAGGATGTAATCTTCTCCTCCATTAGGATGACAGATGTAATCTACTCCTCCATTAGGATGATAGATGTAATCTACTCCTCCATTAGGATGATAGATGTAATCTACTCCTCCATTAGGATGATAGATGTAATCTACTCCTACATTAGGATGACAGATGTCACCTCCATTAGGATGACAGATGTAATCTACTCCTCCATTAGGATGACAGATGTAATCTACACCTCCGTTAGGATGTAATCTACTCCTCCATTAGGATGACAGATGTAATCTACTCCTCCATTAGGATGATAGATGTAATCTACTCCTCCATTAGGATGATAGATGTAATCTAGTCCTCCATTAGGATGATAGATGTCACCTCCATTAGGATGACAGATGTAATCTACTCCTCCATTAGGATGATAGATGTAATCTCCTTCTCCATTAGGATGATAGATGTAATCTACTCCTCCATTAGGATGACAGATGTAATCTACTCCTCCATTAGGATGATAGATGTAATCTACTCCTCCAATAGGACGACAGATGTAATCTACTCCTCCATTAGGATGACAGATGTAATCTACACCTCCATTAGGATGATAGATGTAATCTTCTCCTCCATTAGGATGACAGATGTAATCTACACCTCCATTATGATGATAGATGTAATCTACACCTCCAATAGGATGACAGATGTAATCTACTACTCCAATAGGATGACAGATGTAATCTACTCCTCCATTAGAATGATAGATGTAATCTTCAGGATTATAGATGTAATCTACTCCTCCATTAGGATGATTGATGTAATCTCCTCCTTCATTAGGATGATATGTGTAATCTACACCTCCATTAGGATGACAGATGTAATCTACTCCTCCATTTAGATGACAGATGTAATCTACACCTCCATTAGGATGTAATCTACTCCTCCATTAGGATGACAGATGTAATCTACTCCTCCATTAGGATGATAGATGTAATCTACTCCTCCATTAGGATGATAGATGTAATCTACTCCTCCATTAGGATGATAGATGTAATCTACTCCTACATTAGGATGATAGATGTCACCTCCATTAGGATGACAGATGTAATCTACTCCTCCATTAGGATGACAGATGTAATCTACACCTCCATTAGGATGTAATCTACTCCTCCATTAGGATGACAGATGTAATCTACTCCTCCATTAGGATGATATATGTAATCTACTCCTCCATTAGGATGATAGATGTAATCTACTCCTCCATTAGGATGATAGATGTCACCTCCATTAGGATGACAGATGTAATCTACTCCTCCATTAGGATGATAGATGTAATCTCCTTCTCCATTAGGATGATAGATGTAATCTACTCCTCCATTAGGATGACAGATGTAATCTACTCCTCCATTAGGATGACAAATGTAATCTACTCCTCCATTAGGATGATAGATGTAATCTACTACTCCATTAGGATGACATATGTAATCTACTCCTCCATTAGGATGATAGATGTTATCTACTCCTCCATTAGGATGACAGATGTGATCTACTCCTCAATTAGGATGATTGATGTAATTTACACCTCCATTAGGATGACAGATGTAATCTACTCCTCCATCAGGTTGATAGATGTAATCTACAAGATGATAGATGTAATCTACTCCTCCATTAGGATGATAGATGTAATCTACTCCTCCATTAGCATGATAGATGTAATCTACACCTCCATTAGGATGATAGATGTAATCTACTCCTCCATTAGGATGATAGATGTAATCTACTCCTCCATTAGGATGACAGATGTGATCTACTCCTCCATTAGGATGACAGATGTAATCAACACCTCCATTAGGATGACAGATGTAGTCTACAGGATGATAGATGTAATCTACTCCTCCATTAGGATGATAGATGTAATCTACTCCTCCATTAGGATGATAGATGATATATGTAATCTACACCTCCATTAGGATGATAGATGTAATCTACTCCTCCATTAGGATGATAGATGTAATCTACTCCTCCATCAGGATGATAGATGATATATGTAATCTACACCTCCATTAGGATGATAGATGTAATCTACTCCTCCATTAGGATGATAGATGATATATGTAATCTACACCTCCATTAGGATGATAGATGTAATCTACTCCTCCATTAGGATTTTAGATATAATCTACTCCTCCATTAGGATGACAGATGTAATCTACACATCCATTAGGATGACAGATGTAATCAACACCTCCATTAGGATGACAGATGTAATCTACTCCTCCATTAGGATGATAGATGTAATCTACACCTCCATTAGGATGACAGATGTAATCTACACCTCCATTATGATGATAGATGTAATCTACTCCTTCATTAGGATGATAGATTTAATCTGCTCCTCCAATAGGATGACAGATGTAATCTACTCCTCCATTAGGATGATAGATGTAATCTACTCCTCCATTAGGGAATAGATGATAGATGTAATCTACACCTCCATTAGGATGATAGATGAAATCTACTCCTCCATTAGGATGACAGATGTAATCTACACCTCCATTAGCATGACAGATGTAATCTACACCTCCATTAGGATGACAGATGTAATCTACTCCTCCATTAGAATGATAGATGTAATCTACAGGATTATTGATGTAATCTTCTCCTCCATTAGGATGATAGATGTAATCTCCTCCTTCATTAGGATGATAGATGTAATCTACTCTTCCATTAGGATGACAGATGTAATCTACTCCTCCATTAGGATGAGAGATGTAATCTACACCTCCATTAGGATGACAGATGTAATCTACACCTCCATTAGGATGACAGATGTAATCTACACCTCCATTAGGATGATAGATGTAATCTACTCCTCCATTAGGATGATAGATGTAATCTACTCCTCCATTAGGATGATAGATGTAATCTACTCCTCCATTAGGATGATAGATGATATATGTAATCTACTCCTCCATTAGGATGATAGATGTAATCTACACCTCCATTAGGATGACAGATGTAATCTACACCTCCATTATGATGATAGATGTAATCTACTCCTTCATTAGGATGATAGATTTAATCTACTCCTCCAATAGGATGACAGATGTAATCTACTCCTCCAATAGAATGATAGATGTAATCTACTCCTCCATTAGGGAATAGATGATAGATGTAATCTACACCTCCATTAGGATGACAGATGAAATCTACTCCTCCATTAGGATGATAGATGTAATCTACTCCTCCATTAGGATGACAGATGTAATCTACTCCTCCATTAGGATGACAGATGTAATCTACACCTCCATTAGGATGACAGATGTAATCTACACCTCCATTAGGATGACAGATGTAATCTACTCCTCCATTAGAATGATAGATGTAATCTACAGGATTATTGATGTAATCTTCTCCTCCATTAGGATGATAGATGTAATCTCCTCCTTCATTAGGATGATAGATGTAATCTACTCTTCCATTAGGATGACAGATGTGATGTACTCCTCAATTAGGATGATTGATGTAATCTACACCTCCATTAGGATGACAGATGTAATCTACTCCTCCATCAGGGTGATAGATGTATTCTACAAGATGATAGATGTAATCTACTCCTCCATTAGGATGATAGATGTAATCTACTCCTCCATTAGGATGATAGATGTAATCTACACCTCCATTAGGATGACAGATGTAATCTACTCCTCCATTAGGATGACAGATGTAATCTACAACTCCATTAGGATGTAATCTACTCCTCCATTAGAATGACAGATGTAATCTACTCCTCCATTAGGATGATAGATGTAATCTACTCATCCATTAGAATGATAGATGTAATCTACTCCTCCATTAGGATGATAGATGTCACCTCCATTAGGATGACAGATGTAATCTACTCCTCCATTAGGATGTTAGATGTAATCTCCTTCTCCATTAGGATGATAGATGTAATCTACTCCTCCATTAGGATGACAGATGTAATCTACTCCTCCATTAGGATGACATATGTAATCTACTCCTCCATTAGGATGACAAATGTAATCTACTCCTCCATTAGGATGATAGATGTAATCTACTACTCCATTAGGATGACATATGTAATCTACTCCTCCATTAGGATGATAGATGTTATCTACTCCTCCATTAGGATGACAGATGTGATCTACTCCTCAATTAGGATGATTGATGTAATTTACACCTCCATTAGGATGACAGATGTAATCTACTCCTCCATCAGGTTGATAGATGTAATCTACAAGATGATAGATGTAATCTACTCCTCCATTAGGATGATAGATGTAATCTACTCCTCCATTAGCATGATAGATGTAATCTACACCTCCATTAGGATGATAGATGTAATCTACTCCTCCATTAGGATGATAGATGTAATCTACTCCTCCATTAGGATGACAGATGTGATCTACTCCTCCATTAGGATGACAGATGTAGTCTACAGGATGATAGATGTAATCTACTCCTCCATTAGGATGATAGATGTAATCTACTCCTCCATTAGGATGATAGATGATATATGTAATCTACACCTCCATTAGGATGATAGATGTAATCTACTCCTCCATTAGGATGATAGATGTAATCTACTCCTCCATTAGGATGATAGATGATATATGTTATCTACACCTCCATTAGGATGATAGATGTAATCTACTCCTCCATTAGGATGATAGATATAATCTACTCCTCCATTAGGATGACAGATGTAATCTACACCTCCATTAGGATGACAGATGTAATCAACACCTCCATTAGGATGACAGATGTAATCTACTCCTCCATTAGAATGATAGATGTAATCTACACCTCCATTAGGATGACAGATGTAATCTACACCTCCATTATGATGATAGATGTAATCTACTCCTTCATTAGGATGATAGATTTAATCTGCTCCTCCAATAGGATGACAGATGTAATCTACTCCTCCATTAGGATGATAGATGTAATCTACTCCTCCATTAGGGAATAGATGATAGATGTAATCTACACCTCCATTAGGATGACAGATGAAATCTACTCCTCCATTAGGATGACAGATGTAATCTACACCTCCATTAGGATGACAGATGTAATCTACACCTCCATTAGGATGACAGATGTAATCTACTCCTCCATTAGAATGATAGATGTAATCTACAGGATTATTGATGTAATCTTCTCCTCCATTAGGATGATAGATGTAATCTCCTTCATTAGGATGATAGATGTAATCTACTCTTCCATTAGGATGACAGATGTAATCTACTCCTCCATTAGGATGACAGATGTAATCTACACCTCCATTAGGATGACAGATGTAATCTACACCTCCATTAGGATGACAGATGTAATCTACACCTCCATTAGGATGACAGATATAATCTCCTCCTTCATTAGGATGATAGATGTAATCAACTCCTCCATTAGGATGATAGATGTAATCTACTCCTCCATTAGGATGACAGATGTGATCTACTCCTCCATCAGGTTGATAGATGTAATCTACAAGATGATAGATGTAATCTACTCCTCCATTAGGATGATAGATGTAATCTACTCCTCCATTAGCATGATAGATGTAATCTACACCTCCATTAGGATGATAGATGTAATCTACTCCTCCATTAGGATGACAGATGTAATCTACACCTCCATTATGATGATAGATGTAATCTACACCTCCAATAGGATGACAGATGTAATCTACTCCTCCAATAGGATGACAGATGTAATCTACTCCTCCATTAGAATGATAGATGTAATCTACTCCTCCATTAGGATGATATGTGTAATCTACACCTCCATTAGGATGACAGATGTAATCTACTCCTCCATTTAGATGACAGATGTAATCTACACCTCCATTAGGATGTAATCTACTCCTCCATTAGGATGACAGATGTAATCTACTCCTCCATTAGGATGATAGATGTAATCTACTCCTCCATTAGGATGATAGATGTAATCTACTCCTCCATTAGGATGACAGATGTAATCTACTCCTCCATTAGGATGACAGATGTCACCTCCATTAGGATGACAGATGTAATCTACACCTCCATTAGGATGACAGATGTAATCTACACCTCCATTAGGATGTAATCTACTCCTCCATTAGGATGACAGATGTAATCTACTCCTCCATTAGGATGATAGATGTAATCTACTCCTCCATTAGGATGACAGATGTAATCTACTCCTCCATTAGGATGATAGATGTCACCTCCATTAGGATGACAGATGTAATCTACTCCTCCATTAGGATGATAGATGTAATCTCCTTCTCCATTAGGATGATAGATGTAATCTACTCCTCCATTAGGATGACAGATGTAATCTACTCCTCCATTAGGATGACAAATGTAATCTACTCCTCCATTAGGATGATAGATGTAATCTACTACTCCATTAGGATGACATATGTAATCTACTCCTCCATTAGGATGATAGATGTTATCTACTCCTCCATTAGGATGACAGATGTGATCTACTCCTCAATTAGGATGATTGATGTAATTTACACCTCCATTAGGATGACAGATGTAATCTACTCCTCCATCAGGTTGATAGATGTAATCTACAAGATGATAGATGTAATCTACTCCTCCATTAGGATGATAGATGTAATCTACTCCTCCATTAGCATGATAGATGTAATCTACACCTCCATTAGGATGATAGATGTAATCTACTCCTCCATTAGGATGATAGATGTAATCTACTCCTCCATTAGGATGACAGATGTGATCTACTCCTCCATTAGGATGACAGATGTAATCAACACCTCCATTAGGATGACAGATGTAGTCTACAGGATGATAGATGTAATCTACTCCTCCATTAGGATGATAGATGTAATCTACTCCTCCATTAGGATGATAGATGATATATGTAATCTACACCTCCATTAGGATGATAGATGTAATCTACTCCTCCATTAGGATGATAGATGTAATCTACTCCTCCATTAGGATGATAGATGATATATGTAATCTACTCCTCCATTAGGATGATAGATGTAATCTACACCTCCATTAGGATGACAGATGTAATCTACACCTCCATTATGATGATAGATGTAATCTACTCCTTCATTAGGATGATAGATTTAATCTACTCCTCCAATAGGATGACAGATGTAATCTACTCCTCCAATAGAATGATAGATGTAATCTACTCCTCCATTAGGGAATAGATGATAGATGTAATCTACACCTCCATTAGGATTACAGATGAAATCTACTCCTCCATTAGGATGATAGATGTAATCTACTCCTCCATTAGGATGACAGATGTAATCTACTCCTCCATTAGGATGACAGATGTAATCTACACCTCCATTAGGATGACAGATGTAATCTACACCTCCATTAGGATGACAGATGTAATCTACTCCTCCATTAGAATGATAGATGTAATCTACAGGATTATTGATGTAATCTTCTCCTCCATTAGGATGATAGATGTAATCTCCTCCTTCATTAGGATGATAGATGTAATCTACTCTTCCATTAGGATGACAGATGTGATGTACTCCTCAATTAGGATGATTGATGTAATCTACACCTCCATTAGGATGACAGATGTAATCTACTCCTCCATCAGGGTGATAGATGTATTCTACAAGATGATAGATGTAATCTACTCCTCCATTAGGATGATAGATGTAATCTACTCCTCCATTAGGATGATAGATGTAATCTACACCTCCATTAGGATGATAGATGTAATCTACTCCTCCATTAGGATGATAGATGTAATCTACACCTCCATTAGGATGATATGTGTAATATACACCTCCATTAGGATGACAGATGTAATCTACTCCTCGAATAAGATGACAGATGTAATCTACACCTCCATTAGGATGTAATCTTCTCCTCCATTAGGATGACAGATGTAATCTACTCCTCCATTAGGATGATAGATGTAATCTACTCCTCCATTAGGATGATAGATGTAATCTACTCCTCCATTAGGATGATAGATGTAATCTACTCCTACATTAGGATGACAGATGTCACCTCCATTAGGATGACAGATGTAATCTACTCCTCCATTAGGATGACAGATGTAATCTACACCTCCGTTAGGATGTAATCTACTCCTCCATTAGGATGACAGATGTAATCTACTCCTCCATTAGGATGATAGATGTAATCTACTCCTCCATTAGGATGATAGATGTAATCTAGTCCTCCATTAGGATGATAGATGTCACCTCCATTAGGATGACAGATGTAATCTACTCCTCCATTAGGATGATAGATGTAATCTCCTTCTCCATTAGGATGATAGATGTAATCTACTCCTCCATTAGGATGACAGATGTAATCTACTCCTCCATTAGGATGATAGATGTAATCTACTCCTCCAATAGGACGACAGATGTAATCTACTCCTCCATTAGGATGACAGATGTAATCTACACCTCCATTAGGATGATAGATGTAATCTTCTCCTCCATTAGGATGACAGATGTAATCTACACCTCCATTATGATGATAGATGTAATCTACACCTCCAATAGGATGACAGATGTAATCTACTACTCCAATAGGATGACAGATGTAATCTACTCCTCCATTAGAATGATAGATGTAATCTTCAGGATTATAGATGTAATCTACTCCTCCATTAGGATGATTGATGTAATCTCCTCCTTCATTAGGATGATATGTGTAATCTACACCTCCATTAGGATGACAGATGTAATCTACTCCTCCATTTAGATGACAGATGTAATCTACACCTCCATTAGGATGTAATCTACTCCTCCATTAGGATGACAGATGTAATCTACTCCTCCATTAGGATGATAGATGTAATCTACTCCTCCATTAGGATGATAGATGTAATCTACTCCTCCATTAGGATGATAGATGTAATCTACTCCTACATTAGGATGATAGATGTCACCTCCATTAGGATGACAGATGTAATCTACTCCTCCATTAGGATGACAGATGTAATCTACACCTCCATTAGGATGTAATCTACTCCTCCATTAGGATGACAGATGTAATCTACTCCTCCATTAGGATGATATATGTAATCTACTCCTCCATTAGGATGATAGATGTAATCTACTCCTCCATTAGGATGATAGATGTCACCTCCATTAGGATGACAGATGTAATCTACTCCTCCATTAGGATGATAGATGTAATCTCCTTCTCCATTAGGATGATAGATGTAATCTACTCCTCCATTAGGATGACAGATGTAATCTACTCCTCCATTAGGATGACAAATGTAATCTACTCCTCCATTAGGATGATAGATGTAATCTACTACTCCATTAGGATGACATATGTAATCTACTCCTCCATTAGGATGATAGATGTTATCTACTCCTCCATTAGGATGACAGATGTGATCTACTCCTCAATTAGGATGATTGATGTAATTTACACCTCCGTTAGGATGACAGATGTAATCTACTCCTCCATCAGGTTGATAGATGTAACCTACAAGATGATAGATGTAATCTACTCCTCCATTAGGATGATAGATGTAATCTCCTCCTCCATTAGCATGATAGATGTAATCTACTCCTCCATTAGGATGACAGATGTAATCTACTCCTCCATTAGGATGATAGATGTAATCTACTCCTCCATTAGGATGACAGATGTAATCTACTCCTCCATTAGGATGACAGATGTAATCTACACCTCCATTAGGATGACAGATGTAGTCTACCCCTAGGATGATAGATGTAATCTACTCCTCCATTAGGATGATAGATGTAATCTACTCCTCCATTAGAGGATGATAGATGTAATCTACTCCTCCATTAGGATGATAGATGTAATCTACTCCTCCATTAGGATGACAGATGTAAACTCTACTCCTCCATTAGGATGATAGATGTAATCTACTCCTCCATTAGGATGATAGATGTAATCTACTCCTCCATTAGGATGATAGATGTAATCTACACCTCCATTAGGATGATAGATGTAATCTACTCCTCCATTAGGATGATAGATGTAATCTACACCTCCATTAGGATGATAGATGTAATCTACTCCTCCATTAGGATGATAGATGTAATCTACTCCTCCATTAGGATGACAGATGTAATCTACTCCTCCATTAGGATGACAGATGTAATCTACTCCTCCATTAGGATGACAGATGTAATCTACTCCTCCATTAGGATGATAGATGTAATCTACACCTCCATTAGGATGATAGATGTAATCTACACCTCCATTAGGATGATAGATGTAATCTACTCCTCCATTAGGATGACAGATGTAATCTACTCCTCCATTAGGATGACAGATGTAATCTACTCCTCCATTAGGATGACAGATGTAATCTACTCCGTTACCTCCATTAGGATGATAGATGTAATCTACTCCTCCATTAGGATGATAGATGTAATCTACTCCTCCATTAGGATGACAGATGTAATCTACTCCTCCATTAGGATGATAGATGTAATCTACTCCTCCATTAGGATGACAGATGTAATCTACTCCTCCATTAGGATGACAGATGTAATCTACTCCTCCATTAGGATGATAGATGTAATCTACTCCTCCATTAGGATGACAGATGTAATCTACTCCTCCATTAGGATGACAGATGTAATCTACACCTCCATTAGGATGACAGATGTAATCTACTCCTCCATTAGGATGACAGATGTAATCTACACCTCCATTAGGATGACAGATGTAATCTACTCCTCCATTAGGATGATAGATGTAATCTACTCCTCCATTAGGATGACAGATGTAATCTACTCCTCCATTAGGATGACAGATGTAATCTACACCTCCATTAGGATGACAGATGTAATCTACTCCTCCATTAGGATGATAGATGTAATCTACTCCTCCATTAGGATGACAGATGTAATCTACTCCTCCATTAGGATGATAGATGTAATCTACTCCTCCATTAGGATGACAGATGTAATCTACTCCTCCATTAGGATGATAGATGTAATCTACTCCTCCATTAGGATGATAGATGTAATCTACTCCTCCATTAGGATGATAGATGTAATCTACTCCTCCATTAGGATGACAGATGTAATCTACTCCTCCATTAGGATGACAGATGTAATCTACACCTCCATTAGGATGACAGATGTAATCTACTCCTCCATTAGGATGACTAGATGTAATCTACTCCTCCATTAGGATGATAGATGTAATCTACTCCTCCATTAGGATGATAGATGTAATCTACTCCTCCATTAGGATGATAGATGTAATCTACTCCTCCATTAGGATGACAGATGTAATCTACTCCTCCATTAGGATGAGAGATGTAATCTACACCTCCATTAGGATGACAGATGTAATCTACACCTCCATTAGGATGACAGATGTAATCTACTCCTCCATTAGGATGATAGATGTAATCTACTCCTCCATTAGGATGATAGATGTAATCTACTCCTCCATTAGGATGATAGATGTAATCTACTCCTCCATTAGGATGATAGATGTTTAATCTACTCCTCCATTAGGATGATAGATGTAATCTACACCTCCATTAGGATGACAGATGTAATCTACTCCTCCATTAGGATGATAGATGTAATCTACTCCTCCATTAGGATGATAGATGTAATCTACTCCTCCATTAGGATGACAGATGTAATCTACTCCTCCATTAGGATGATAGATGTAATCTACTCCTCCATTAGGATGACAGATGTAATCTACTCCTCCATTAGGATGATAGATGTAATCTACACCTCCATTAGGATGACAGATGTAATCTACTCCTCCATTAGGATGATAGATGTAATCTACATTAGATGATAGATGTAATCTACTCCTCCATTAGGATGATAGATGTAATCTACTCCTCCATTAGGATGATAGATGTAATCTACTCCTCCATTAGGATGATAGATGTAATCTACTCCTCCATTAGGATGATAGATGTAATCTACACCTCCATTAGGATGACAGATGTAATCTACACCTCCATTAGGATGATAGATGTAATCTACTCCTCCATTAGGATGACAGATGTATCAGGATGATAGATGTAATCTACTCCTCCATTAGGATGATAGATGTAATCTACTCCTCCATTAGGATGATAGATGTAATCTACTCCTCCATTAGGGATGATAGATGTAATCTACTCCTCCATTAGGATGATAGATGAAATCTACTCCTCCATTAGGATGATAGATGTAATCTACTCCTCCATTAGGATGACAGATGTAATCTACTCCTCCATTAGGATGACAGATGTAATCTACACCTCCATTAGGATGACAGATGTAATCTACTCCTCCATTAGGATGACAGATGTAATCTACTCCTCCATTAGAATGATAGATGTAATCTACTAGGATTATAGATGTAATCTACTCCTCCATTAGGATGATAGATGTAATCTCCTCCTTCATTAGGATGATAGATGTAATCTACTCCTCCATTAGGATGACAGATGTAATCTACTCCTCAATTAGGATGATTGATGTAATCTACACCTCCATTAGGATGACAGATGTAATCTACTCCTCCATTAGGGTGATAGATGTATTCTACCCATTAGGATGATAGATGTAATCTACTCCTCCATTAGGATGATAGATGTAATCTACTCCTCCATTAGGATGATAGATGTAATCTACACCTCCATTAGGATGATAGATGTAATCTACTCCTCCATTAGGATGATAGATGTAATCTACACCTCCATTAGGATGATAGATGTAATATACATCCTCCCCATTAGGATGACAGATGTAATCTACTCCTCCATTAAGATGACACAGATGTAATCTACACCTCCATTAGGATGTAATCTTCTCCTCCATTAGGATGACAGATGTAATCTACTCCTCCATTAGGATGATAGATGTAATCTACTCCTCCATTAGGATGATAGATGTAATCTACTCCTCCATTAGGATGATAGATGTAATCTACTCCTACATTAGGATGACAGATGTCACCTCCATTAGGATGACAGATGTAATCTACTCCTCCATTAGGATGACAGATGTAATCTACACCTCCGTTAGGATGTAATCTACTCCTCCATTAGGATGACAGATGTAATCTACTCCTCCATTAGGATGATAGATGTAATCTACTCCTCCATTAGGATGATAGATGTAATCTAGTCCTCCATTAGGATGATAGATGTCACCTCCATTAGGATGACAGATGTAATCTACTCCTCCATTAGGATGATAGATGTAATCTCCTTCTCCATTAGGATGATAGATGTAATCTACTCCTCCATTAGGATGACAGATGTAATCTACTCCTCCATTAGGATGATAGATGTAATCTACTCCTCCAATAGGACGACAGATGTAATCTACTCCTCCATTAGGATGACAGATGTAATCTACACCTCCATTAGGATGATAGATGTAATCTTCTCCTCCATTAGGATGACAGATGTAATCTACACCTCCATTATGATGATAGATGTAATCTACACCTCCAATAGGATGACAGATGTAATCTACTACTCCAATAGGATGACAGATGTAATCTACTCCTCCATTAGAATGATAGATGTAATCTTCAGGATTATAGATGTAATCTACTCCTCCATTAGGATGATTGATGTAATCTCCTCCTTCATTAGGATGATATGTGTAATCTACACCTCCATTAGGATGACAGATGTAATCTACTCCTCCATTTAGATGACAGATGTAATCTACACCTCCATTAGGATGTAATCTACTCCTCCATTAGGATGACAGATGTAATCTACTCCTCCATTAGGATGATAGATGTAATCTACTCCTCCATTAGGATGATAGATGTAATCTACTCCTCCATTAGGATGATAGATGTAATCTACTCCTACATTAGGATGATAGATGTCACCTCCATTAGGATGACAGATGTAATCTACTCCTCCATTAGGATGACAGATGTAATCTACACCTCCATTAGGATGTAATCTACTCCTCCATTAGGATGACAGATGTAATCTACTCCTCCATTAGGATGATATATGTAATCTACTCCTCCATTAGGATGATAGATGTAATCTACTCCTCCATTAGGATGATAGATGTCACCTCCATTAGGATGACAGATGTAATCTACTCCTCCATTAGGATGATAGATGTAATCTCCTTCTCCATTAGGATGATAGATGTAATCTACTCCTCCATTAGGATGACAGATGTAATCTACTCCTCCATTAGGATGACAAATGTAATCTACTCCTCCATTAGGATGATAGATGTAATCTACTACTCCATTAGGATGACATATGTAATCTACTCCTCCATTAGGATGATAGATGTTATCTACTCCTCCATTAGGATGACAGATGTGATCTACTCCTCAATTAGGATGATTGATGTAATTTACACCTCCATTAGGATGACAGATGTAATCTACTCCTCCATCAGGTTGATAGATGTAATCTACAAGATGATAGATGTAATCTACTCCTCCATTAGGATGATAGATGTAATCTACTCCTCCATTAGCATGATAGATGTAATCTACACCTCCATTAGGATGATAGATGTAATCTACTCCTCCATTAGGATGATAGATGTAATCTACTCCTCCATTAGGATGACAGATGTGATCTACTCCTCCATTAGGATGACAGATGTAATCAACACCTCCATTAGGATGACAGATGTAGTCTACAGGATGATAGATGTAATCTACTCCTCCATTAGGATGATAGATGTAATCTACTCCTCCATTAGGATGATAGATGATATATGTAATCTACACCTCCATTAGCATGACAGATGTAATCTACTCCTCCATTAGGATGACAGATGTAATCTACTCCTCCATTAGGATGATAGATGTAATCTACAGGATTATTGATGTAATCTACTCCTCCATTAGGATGATAGATGTAATCTCCTCCTTCATTAGGATGATAGATGTAATCTACACTTCCATTAGGATGACAGATGTAATCTACTCCTCCATTAGGATGATAGATGTAATCTACTCCTCCATTAGGATGACAGATGTAATCTACACCTCCATTAGGATGACAGATGTAATCTACACCTCCATTAGGATGACAGATGTAATCTCCTCCTTCATTAGGATGATAGATTTAATCTACTCCTCCAATAGGATGACAGATGTAATCTACTCCTCCATTAGGATGATAGATGTAATCTACCTTAGGATGATAGATGTAATCTACTCCTCCATTAGGATGACAGATGTAATCTCCTCCTCCATTAGGATGATAGATGTAATCTACTCCTCCATTAGGATGACAGATGTAATCTACTCCTCCATTAGGATGACAGATGTAATCTACTCCTCCATTAGGATGACAGATGTAATCAACACCTCCATTAGGATGACAGATGTATCTAGTATATCTACTCCTCCATTAGGATGATAGATGTAATCTACTCCTCCATTAGGATGATAGATGATATATGTAATCTACACCTCCATTAGGATGATAGATGTAATCTACTCCTCCATTAGGATGATAGATGTAATCTACTCCTCCATCAGGATGATAGATGATATATGTAATCTACACCTCCATTAGGATGATAGATGTAATCTACTCCTCCATTAGGATGATAGATGATATATGTAATCTACACCTCCATTAGGATGATAGATGTAATCTACTCCTCCATTAGGATTTTAGATATAATCTACTCCTCCATTAGGATGACAGATGTAATCTACACATCCATTAGGATGACAGATGTAATCAACACCTCCATTAGGATGACAGATGTAATCTACTCCTCCATTAGGATGATAGATGTAATCTACACCTCCATTAGGATGACAGATGTAATCTACACCTCCATTATGATGATAGATGTAATCTACTCCTTCATTAGGATGATAGATTTAATCTGCTCCTCCAATAGGATGACAGATGTAATCTACTCCTCCATTAGGATGATAGATGTAATCTACTCCTCCATTAGGGAATAGATGATAGATGTAATCTACACCTCCATTAGGATGATAGATGAAATCTACTCCTCCATTAGGATGACAGATGTAATCTACACCTCCATTAGCATGACAGATGTAATCTACACCTCCATTAGGATGACAGATGTAATCTACTCCTCCATTAGAATGATAGATGTAATCTACAGGATTATTGATGTAATCTTCTCCTCCATTAGGATGATAGATGTAATCTCCTCCTTCATTAGGATGATAGATGTAATCTACTCTTCCATTAGGATGACAGATGTAATCTACTCCTCCATTAGGATGAGAGATGTAATCTACACCTCCATTAGGATGACAGATGTAATCTACACCTCCATTAGGATGACAGATGTAATCTACACCTCCATTAGGATGACAGATATAATCTCCTCCTTCATTAGGATGATAGATTTAATCTACTCCTCCAATAGGATGACAGATGTAATCTACTCCTCCATTAGAATGATAGATGTAATCTACAGGATTATTGATGTAATCTTCTCCTCCATTAGGATGATAGATGTAATCTCCTCCTTCATTAGGATGATAGATGTAATCTACTCTTCCATTAGGATGACAGATGTAATCTACTTCTCCATTAGGATGATAGATGTAATCTACACCTCCATTAGGATGACAGATATAATCTACTCCTCCATTAGGATGATAGATGATAGATGTAATCTACACCTCCATTAGGATGATAGATGAAATCTACTCCTCCATTAAGATGACAGATGTAATCTACACCTCCATTAGGATGACAGATGTAATCTACACCTCCATTAGGATGACAGATGTAATCTACTCCTCCATTAGAATGATAGATGTAATCTACAGGATTATTGATGTAATCTTCTCCTCCATTAGGATGATAGATGTAATCTCCTCCTTCATTAGGATGATAGATGTAATCTACTCTTCCATTAGGATGACAGATGTAATCTACTCCTCCATTAGGATGAGAGATGTAATCTACACCTCCATTAGGATGACAGATGTAATCTACACCTCCATTAGGATGACAGATGTAATCTACACCTCCATTAGGATGACAGATATAATCTCCTCCTTCATTAGGATGATAGATTTAATCTACTCCTCCAATAGGATGACAGATGTAATCTACTCCTCCATTAGAATGATAGATGTAATCTACAGGATTATTGATGTAATCTTCTCCTCCATTAGGATGATAGATGTAATCTCCTCCTTCATTAGGATGATAGATGTAATCTACTCTTCCATTAGGATGACAGATGTAATCTACTTCTCCATTAAGATGATAGATGTAATCTACACCTCCATTAGGATGACAGATATAATCTACTCCTCCATTAGGATGATAGATGTAATCTACACCTCCATTAGGATGATAGAAATTATCCTTATTCATTACTGATTGTTCCATTTGACCTTAACTACTGACATATAGTCTACACTTTCACATTCTGAACTTCTAATGCGAGGTCAGGCTCTACATACTGAGTCTCTCTCTATCCCTCTACAGGCTCAATATACTGAGTCTCTCTCTCTTCAGGCTCTACATACTGAGTACCTCTCTCTCTCTGCAGGCTCTACATGCTGAGTACCTCTCTCTCTGCAGGCTCTACATACTGTGTCTCTCTCATTCTCTGCAGGCTCTACATACTGAGTCTCTCTCTCTCTCTGCAGGCTCTACATGCTGAGTATCTCTCTCTCTCTGCAGGCTCTACATGCTGAGTACCTCTCTCTCTCTGCAGGCTCTACATGCTGAGTACCTCTCTCTGCAGGCTCTACATACTGAGTCTCTCTCTCTGCAGGCTCTACATGCTGAGTTTCTCTCTCTCTGCAGGCTCTACATACTGAGTCTCTCTCTCTCTGCAGGCTCTAAATACTGAGTCTCTCATTCTCTGCAGGCTCTACATACTGAGTCTCTCCATCTCTCTGCAGGCTCTACATACTGAGTCTCTCTCTCTCTCTCTGCAGGCTCTACATACTGAGTCTCGCCATCTCTCTGCAGGCTCTACATACTGAGTCTCTCTCTCGCTCTCTCTGCAGGCTCTACATACTGAGTACCTCTCTCTCTCTGCAGGCTCTACATACTGAGTCTCTCTCTCTCTCTCTGCAGGCTCTACATACTGAGTCTCTCTCTCGCTCTCTCTGCAGGCTCTACATACTGAGTCTCTCTGTCTCAAATTTGGACTCATCAGACCAAAGGACAGATTCACTGGTCTAATGTCCATTGCTCGTGTTTCTTGGCCCCAAGTAAGTCTCTTCTTCTTATTGGTGTCCTTTAGTTGTGGTTTCTTTGTAGCAATTCAACCATGAAGGCCTGATTCACACAGTCTCCTCTGAACAGGTGATGTTGAGATGTGTCTGTTACTTGAACTCTGTGAAGCATTTATTTGGGCTGCTATTTCTGAAGCTGGTAACTCTATTGAACTTATTCTCTGCAGCAGAGGTAACTCTGGGTCTTTCCTTTCCTGTGGCGGTCCTCATGAGAGACAGTTACATCATAGCACTTGATGGTTTTTGCGACTGCACTTGAAGAAACTTTCAAAGTTCTTCAAATGTTCCATATTGACTGACCTTCATATCTTATGTGTTATGTGTTATTTCATGGTTTTGATGTCTTCACTATTATTCTACAATGTAGAAAATAGTAAAAATACAGAAAAACCCTTGAATGAGTAGGTGTGTCCAACCTTTTGGCTGGTACTGCATATATATATATATATATATATATATATATATATATATATATACACTGCTCAAAAAAATAAAGGGAACACTTAAACAACACAATGTAACTCCAAGTCAATCACACTTCTGTGAAATCAAACTGTCCACTTAGGAAGCAACACTGATTGATAATACATTTCACATACTGTTGTGCAAATGGAATAGGCAAAAGGTGGAAATTATAGGCAATTAGCAAGACACCCCCAAAAAAGGAGTGGTTCTGCAGGTGGTAACCACAGACCACTTCTCAGTTCCTATGCTTCCTGGCTGATGTTTTGGTCACTTTTGAATGCTGGCGGTGCTTTCACTCTAGTGGTAGCATGAGACGGAGTCTACAACCCACACAAGTGGCTCAGGTAGTGCAGCTCATCCAGGATGGCACATCAATGTGAGCTGTGGCAAGAAGGTTTGCTGTGTCTGTCAGCGTAGTGTCCAGAGCATGGAGGCGCTACCAGGAGACAGGCCAGTACATCAGGAGACGTGGAGGAGGCCGTAGGAGGGCAACAACCCAGCAGCAGGACCGCTACCTCCGCCTTTGTGCAAGGAGGAGCAGGAGGAGCACTGCCAGAGCCCTGCAAAATGACCTCCAGCAGGCCACAAATGTGCATGTGTCTGCTCAAACGGTCAGAAACAGACTCCATGAGGGTGGTATGAGGGCCCGACGTCCACAGGTGGGGGTTGTGCTTACAGCCCAACACCGTGCAGGATGTTTGGCATTTGCCAGAGAACACCAAGATTGGCAAATTCGCCACTGGCGCCCTGTGCTCTTCACAGATGAAAGCAGGTTCACACTGAGCACGTGACAGACGTGACAGAGTCTGGAGACGCCGTGGAGAACGTTCTGCTGCCTGCAACATCCTCCAGCATGACCGGTTTGGCGGTGGGTCAGTCATGGTGTGGGGTGTCATTTCTTTGGGGGCCGCACAGCCCTCCATGTGCTCGCCAGAGGTAGCCTGACTGCCATTAGGTACCGAGATGAGATCCTCAGACCCCTTGTGAGACCATATGCTGGTGCGGTTGGCCCTGGGTTCCTCCTAATGCAAGACAATGCTAGACCTCATGTGGCTGGAGTGTGTCAGCAGTTCCTGCAAGAGGAAGGCATTGATGCTATGGACTGGCCTGCCCGTTCCCCAGACCTGAATCCAATTGAGCACATCTGGGACATCATGTCTCGCTCCATCCACCAAAGCCACGTTGCACCACAGACTGTCCAGGAGTTGGCGGATGCTTTAGTGCAGGTCTGGGAGGAGATCCCTCAGGAGACCATACGCCACCTCATCAGGAGCATGCCCAGGCGTTGTAGGGAGGTCATACAGGCACGTGGAGGCCACACACACTACTGAGCCTCATTTTGTCTTGTTTTAAGGACATTACATCAAAGTTGGATCAGCCTGTAGTGTGGTTTTCCAATTTAATTTTGAGTGTGACTCCAAATCCAGACCTCCATGGGTTGATAAATTGGATTTCCATTGATTATTTTTGTGTGATTTTGTTGTCAGCACATTCAACTATGTAAAGAAAAAAGTATTTAATAAGATTATTTCTTTCATTCAGATCTAGGATGTGTTGTTTAAGTGTTCCCTTTATTTTTTTGAGCAGTATATATATATGGATTTCACATGAATGGGCAGGGGTGCAGGCATGGGTGGGCCTGGAATGGGTGGGCCTGGAATGGGTGGGCCCACCACCCCCACCCACTGGGGAGCCAGGACCAGCCAATCAGAATTATTTTTTTCCCCACCAAAAGGGCATTATTACAGACAGAAATACTCCTCAGTTTCATCAGCTGTCCGGGTGGCTGGTCTGAGGTGAAGAACTCAGATGTGGAGGTCCTGGGTTGGCGTGGTTACACGTGGTCTGCGGTTGTGAGGCCGGTTGGACGTACTGCCATATTCTCTAAAACAACTTTGAGGCAGCTTATTGGAGAGAAATAAACATTCACTTCTCTGGTAATAGATCTGGTGGACATTCCTGTAGTCTGCATGTCAATTGCACAATCCCTCAAACTTGAGACATCTGTGGCATTGTGTTGTGTGACAAAACTGTACATTTCAGAGTGGCCTTTTATTGTCCCCAGCACAAGGTGCAACTGTGTAATGATCATGCTGTTTAATCAGATTCTTGATACACCACACCTGTCAGGTGAATGGATTATCTTGACAAGGAATAAAATACTCACTAACAGGGATGTAAACAAATTTCTGCACAAAATTTGAGAGAAATTAGCTTTTTGTGCTCATGAAACATGAGACCAGCATCTATATGTTGCCTTCAGATTTTCCTTCAGTGTATATGTCTCTATGGGGTTAAAGGTGTTACAGCAGATCAATCTACACAGAAAAGTTTTAATCTCTCTCTCTCTCTCTCTCTCTCTCTCTCTCTCTCTCTCTCTCTCCGTCCTTGTGGGCAGCTTCACTGTATTCCTAGGGTAAATTAATGTCGAGGTATAATCCCATGTGTTAATCCAGACCACTCTCAATCTGTTAGTCTGTGTTAATCCAGACCACTCTCAATCTGTCAATATGTGTACGTGCTGTGTTTGTTTGTCTGCTCTGCATGTGTGTGTGTTTGTGTGTGTGTGTGTGTGTGACCTAGTCGACAGACAGACAGACAGACAGACAGACAGACAGACAGACAGACAGACAGACAGACAGACAGACAGACAGACAGACAGACAAAGGTCAAGTGTCAGGATGAAATGAAAGATAGAGCAATCAACAGCAAAGGAAAGAAGGGAGAGATTCAATTGAGAGAAAAAAAACATCAGGCAGACAAACAGGCCTACTCAACAACAAAAATGTCTCCCCTAACTCACTCAATACCTAACCTTCTGCATAGACCTATCGACTTTACCAGGAGAACCAAACCCCCAAATCATCAAAAGTTAAAGGAGAGCAATGAGCAGTAAGACACCAGATATACTCGGAGAGAGAGAAAGAAAGAGAGAGAGATAGAGAGGGAGAAAGAGAGAGAGAGAAAGAGAAAGGGAAAGAAAGAGAAAGAGAAAGAAAGAGAAAGAGAGAAAGAGAGAAAGAGAGAAAGAGAGAGAGAGAGAGAGAGAGAGAGAGGGAGAAAGAGAGAGAGAGAGAAAGAGAGGGAGGGATGAGAGAGGGAGAGAGAGAAAGAGACTGAGGGAGGAGAGAGAGGGAGAGAGAGAGAGAGAGAGAGGGAGAGAGGGAGAGAGAGAGAGAGATAGAGAGAGGGAGAGATAGAGAGATGAAAACACAGATTATTTCTCGTGGGGAGAGATAGTGAGAGTGGGAGGGAGGGGGCAGTTACAGCGCGCTGAAATACGCGAACCGATTCCCACAGAGAGACAGACGGCATCAGTCGTGTATGAGCTATGGCTAGCTGCGCTGTTTGTTCTTTTACCGAGTCGTGAGAGCAGATGCTCCGAAACGATTTTGTTTTTTGAAAATAACTACTAGACCGAAAACACCAAACAGGCTACTTCAGAGGTTTGTGTTCCGGTTAAAGTTGGGATTTTAGACAGTGCATTGCTTGAAGCAGCTATATCGTCTCTACCTACACCGAACAGCAGGTAAGTCCAGTTGACGTGTTTATCTGTTTGTTTCTATCGTTTCTCAGTGATGCATTCTAGTGGAGAAAAGAGAGAGAGAGAAATTTAAGCAAGGGGACATTTTCTATTTGGCTATGCGCGCTTGTCTGTGCGTAGTAAAATGTATGCGGTGAAAAAGTGTCTGTCCCTAACCACGTTTCCATTTAATGTGAGTAAAGTCATGCCATATATATATATTTAAAAAAATCATGACAGCTGTGATAGAAACAGGAAGTTTCGGTACAATTTTGTAAATGCCGACAGATCATTTGTTGTCTGTACACTTATTTTATGCGAGAAATGGCGGTGGAAACGCCTTTATGCGCAAATATTGATATAACAATCATCATATCGAAGTAAACTTGGGAGTCATGCGATGACATGGTGTGTGGTCCTCCCACTACGATTTGTCGGGAAACCATGCAGTTTATTAGGCTGCAGATTAATTAAGTTAGGATGAACTTCACAGGGTGGTGAAAGTGCACGGTGATTTTTATGCTCCTTTCCAATAAATATCAAGGGTCTTATTCTGGTGATATAATTATCGATGCTTGAGTACAGTTTGACAAATAAAAATTATCTCGTCCTTATCCATAATAATTAAATTGTTGTCAACTGCTAGCCCCCCCCCAAGTACCCCATTGGTTCCTGCATGAATCCCCGAGCATGCTTCATGCTTGTGTCACATTTCTGAATGTGGGTCAAAAGGGAACTAAAAGTATTCGTTTTTTTCACCCTGCCTATCGAGTCCTCCTCGCTACCTAGCGGGAGACGTGTAAATTGCGATTTGACTTATGATTTAGAGAAAAACACTTTGGGTGAACTGTTGGAAACATGGAAAGAGAATGATTATTCTAATTCTACAGTTAGAATATAATAGTGGGCACTTTGAATACAGTGTTGTTTGACATGACAACAAATGAAAATTCCAGGGAGGAGTTATTGTGACAGGGTAGGAACCAAAGTGTTGATAAGTGTTTCCTAGGGGGCCCTGTAATCTTTGCCTACATTGAATGTTTTCTTTTAGCTACTTCATGTAGGTAACAATATCTTGCTTCGCATATTCCTCTTTGATTTATGAGATACTGTTGCACAAAACATGCTGATGTAAGCATTAGCAACTAATAGGATTTAGTCCCAACTTGCTAAGAAAAGACAAACTAGCTGATGCTGAAAAGACAAACTAATAGTGTCATTATAGGACGCTAGTGGATTTATATTAAGAAGTGAAAACAGCATCGTTGTCATCAACATTGTTGCATGTGCTGCATTGGCCATGCAGACTGAACGCAAGTGTGTCATGGGAGAGAGGGGAGAGTGATGACTCAAGTAGCGAGAGTAAACCTTAAAAATGGATATTTACACACGGCGTATAACATTTAACAAAACCAAACATTCAGAGCTGTCTGTCCCATTCCCAGGTAGGTTACAAGGTGTGCTTTGTCGCCAGTACCTATGACTGGTCGGTAGGGTAACCTCCATGATAATGTTTTTTTTCACCCTATTTTGAATGCGTGGTGCAGTACAGCACTGGGTGCCAGCCGGTTAGGAACACATCTTAGCGCCTAAACCGAGTGAGTGTCACGTCCTGACCAGTAAAATAGGTTGTTTGTTATTGTAGTTTGTTCAGGGCGTGGCAGGGGGGTGTTTGTTTAGAGTGTTTCGGGGTTTGTTGGGCTATGTTCTTGTTAGTCTATTTCTATGTTAGTTCTAGTATGTCTATTTCTATGTGGTGTTTATTGGGTTGGACCTTCAATTGGAAGCAGCTGCTCCTCGTTGCTTCTAATTGAAGGTCCTATTTAAGAGGGGTGTTTTTTTTCTATGGGATTTTTGGGTAGTTGTTTGCTGTTTTGTGTTTGTGCACCTGACTGGGACTGTATAGTGTCGTTTGTTGTTTTTGTATACATGTTTCTTTTTGTTTTCCTTCTTTAATAAAATAAGAAGATGAGTTTACACGTTCCCGCTGCGTTTTGGTCCAATCCCTATGACACCCGTGACAGTGAGGCTCTTTGTGATACCATTACCCTCAGGTGGCACATCACTGATCACTGAGCCCTGGTTCCCAGAGTGGGCCCGGGCTTTAGGCAAACCTTGGCACATAAACACAAATCTTTCAACCGAGTTCCGGTGTTCACGGTGTTAAAGAGAAATGCCATCACAGTTTCCAGCACCACCCCAATCTTTTGTAGTAAAACATAAAGAGGAAAATGACATCATCAACCAATTAGTAGGCAATTAGTATAGAATGCCTTTTCATAATTGGTTAAAATCATGATGCATGTCATAGGAAACACTTATCTTCCTCAAATTTTTTCCCCCCCAAAAAATCTACAAAAGTGCCATTTTCACATATGTTGATGTTAGGGTGGTGCTGGAAATGACATTTCTGATTAAAAGTGTTGTTTCCCCGCATGTGAGTTCGATTGTTCCTTCTCCATGTTCAGACACACGGTTGTCAAGAGCGGTAGAAATGGAAGAATAACCAAAATCTCTCCCGGTCTACAACGTAGCGTCTCGCCCCTTCCGATGGCATTTCACGGGAGGCTCGCTGTCTGCTCCGACCAATGGCGCGCAGGCTCAGTGTCACCCTGGATCATGCCAACAGTGACGTCAGGGTACAATCTACAATTTATTTTTCAAGATGAGGGAGGCAAGTGCCCCGTTTGGGAATGGACACCGGCGGCCTCGAACCCTCCTTTACGCATTTACGCCAGTGGTTCTGATTCAGCCCACATTGGAGAGGGGTGCACCAGGAGGGCTTCCCATTGATTCTTGTGGCTCCCCGTTGGTCCAGGCTTCTTTGATGATAGGCTAGCCAGTATTTTTTTCTGGTCTCGTATGTTAATTTCTTACCCATCATTTATAGAGTTTGCAAGAAAGGTGGTGGTTCCGTCTAGGCTGACACGCTCTCTGACCTCACTGAGGGGGCGTGACTTGTCACTTGTACAAAACTATGTAAAATAATTATCTCTTATAATTTCTCAAATCATATCCCTCTTAACAAAAACAGTTTCATCATTTTTTTTCATATTACACAACACATAGGATGGAAAGTCCGGCTAGTAGTGGGTATACTTTCCAAGTCACAGAATTTCCTTTATAACGTTCATGACATCACAAAATAACAAAACAAAAATGACATTAGTGTTTTTATAGATCTCCTCTGACTGACCTCTGACCTTTCCCCACGTTCTATGTTAGAAATGTTGTTCCAGTAATTCGTTTTTTTGAACGTGTTTAGAGTTACGGCGGGAAAACGTCTCTTGAAACAAAGAACATTCTTTTGGTGAATATTGGAGAGGGAGACCTGAATCTTCTGAACTTGATTTACAACAGGATGTGAGTTGTTAATCCCCCCCAGTCCCCCCCGCGGGTGAAAGGCGGTCTGATTGAAGTTATTCATTGCAAACCTGATCTGACCTATTTGGATTCTCCTGGACAGCTATGACATTATCAATATTAACTAAATAATATTAATCACAGTTTAGATAGTGACTGTCTGTCTCCACTCGACTGTCTGTCTCCACTCGACTGTCTGTCTCCACTCGACTGTCGGTCTCCACTCGACTGTCTGTCTAAAATTCTCTACTGTCTCCACCCGACTGTCTCCACTCTACTGTCTGTCTCCACTCGACTGTCTGTCTCCACTCGACTGTCTGTCTCCACTCGACTGTCTGTCTCCACTCGACTGTCTGTCTCCACTCTACTGTCTGTCTCCACTCTACTGTCTGTCTCCACTCGACTGTCTGTCTCCACTCTACTGTCTGTCTCCACTCTGCTCTAGAGCCATGAGGGATCAATATGGAGGAATACTTAGGGTTCATTTTCAAGGCAATGTTACTGCATTAGCAAAGACATTTTACTAATTTAGCAGACAGTCTTATCCAGAGACACTACAGTAGTGAGTCATTTAGCAGACTCTCTGATCCAGAGACACTACAGTAGTGAGTCATTTAGCAGACTCTCTGATCCAGAGTCACTACAGTAGTGAGTCATTTAGCAGACTCTCTGATCCAGAGCCACTACAGTAGTGAGTCATTTAGCAGACTCTCTTATCTAGAGCCACTACAGTAGTGTCATTTAGCAGACTCTCTTATCCAGAGCCACTACAGTAGTGAGTCATTTAGCAGACTCTCTTATCCAGAGCCACTACAGTAGTGAGTCATTTAGCAGACTCTCTTATCCAGAGCCACTACAGTGTGTTTCTATGGGCTAATAGTAGTAATCTGTTATTCAATGTGTTTCTATGGGCTAATAGCAGTAATCTGTTATTCAATGTGTTTCTATGGGCTAATAGCAGTAATCTGTTATTCAATGTGTTTCTATGGGCTAATAGCAGTAAGGACTATCTGTTATTCAATGTGTTTCTACGGGCTAATAGCAGTAATCTGTTATTCAATGTGTTTCTACGGGCTAATAGCAGTAATCTGTTATTCAATGTGTTTCTACGGGCTAATAGCAGTAATCTTTTATTCAATGTGTTTCTATGGGCTAATAGCAGTAATCTGTTATTCAATGTGTTTCTATGGGCTAATAGCAGTAAGGACTGTTTGTTGTTCCATGTAGTGAATCTGTAAGACCAAAAATCATTTTCATGAAATACATTTTTTTACCTTTTTTTTTTGTTGTTGTTGTAATGCTTCAAGGGGTCATAAAATGTCTAATCAAATAGCTAAATGAACTGGAAGGGCTTCCATTGAAGTCATTTTGCCTGAGCAGCGCTGTACAAAACAAACCTGCAATACTATTGGACATTCTCAGCATTTCTATGTTCACCTTGTTGATAAGGAGAATAAACTGTTTATAGTAATACGGTCCAAATACAGGGTGTAAAAATAAAAATTGCCGCGTTATAAACACACCTACTGAAGAACACACCTGCTTAATATCCTGATAACAGGAAGACTACCTACTGCTCCTTGACTCTTCTCATTAAACCAATAGGCCAAGGCATGTTATATACACTATGTAACAGCCACCTACTAATACACACCTGATTAACACCCCTATGGAGGAGAAACATACTGATTAACACCCCTATGGAGGAGAAACACACTGATTAACACCCCTATGGAGGAGAAACACACTGATTAACACCCCTATGGAGGAGAAACACACTGATTAACACCCCTATGGAGGAGAAACGCTGATTAACACCCCTATGGAGGAGAAACACACTGATTAACACCCCTATGGAGGAGAAACACACTGATTAACACCCCTATGGAGGAGAAACACACTGATTAACACCCCTATGGAGGAGAAACACACTGATTAACACCCCTATGGAGGAGAAACGCTGATTAACACCCCTATGGAGGAGAAACACACTGATTAACACCCCTATGGAGGAGAAACACACTGATTAATACCCCTATGGAGGAGAGACACACTGATTAACACCCCTATGGAGGAGAAACATACTGATTAACACCCCTATGGAGGAGAAACGCTGATTAACACCCCTATGGAGGAGAAACACACTGATTAACACCCCTATGGAGGAGAAACACACTGATTAACACCCCTATGGAGGAGAGACACACTGATTAACACCCCCATGGAGGAGAAACACACTGATTAACACCCCTATGGAGGAGAAACACACTGATTAACACCCCTATGAAGGAGAAACACACTGATTAACACCCCTATGGAGGATAAACACACTGATTAACACCCCTATGGAGGAGAAACACACTGATTAACACCCCTATGGAGGAGAAACACACTGATTAACACCCCTACGGAGGAGAAACACACTGATTAACACCCCTATGGAGGAGAAACACACTGATTAACACCCCTATGGAGGAAGGAGAAGAGAAGCTCCCTCCAATTCTGTCAAAACTTCCAAACGGTCTACAGCATTCGATTATGAGACGGTTTGAATCCAAAGTTGTGCTATATATTCATTGGCTATGTCATAGCACATTTTGAAAATATAAATTATTGATACATGTCTAGCTCTAGCACTTTTAATCTGCAAAAATGACAATTTAACACTATAACTGCTGGCCCTGGAGGGACAAGCTAATTAAACAGTCATTCTAACAGTGTAATTAATACATTTCCTATATGCTATCACAAAAAAAAGTATCATTTTGTTTTGTTTATTAAGGGCTTAGGTAAAAGAATACGGCAAACAAATATTTTAAATAACACAATAGCATTTATCAGTTTATGTTACTTTGGGCTATATGTAAAAACAACAAAATACATAAAACACAAGTGTTCAATCAATTTTATTAGTGGAGTGCCTTTTTCTTACAACTATGAAACAGAAAGCACATGTGTTGGAATGCGGCAGCATCTTATTTTATATATATTTCATTTTTTATTAAGCATATGTCACTGGTGTAGCCGTGTTGAAGTGACAAAATCGCAGGCGGGATGTGAATACTCATCTTTTAATGATAATGTCCTGACCAATACTAAACAACACTCCCTCTGCTGGTCAGGACGTGACAGCATACCCCAAAACAGGGTAAAATAGTGAAAACATCAGTAGCCTAAATATTAGGACTAGTAATTGCCAAGGACTGTTATGTATCGCTATTGTCACAATTCTCACAATTTTTTATGTATTGCGATTCGAAACTGAGAAAACAAGTTTTGATCATTCATGGCTATAAAAGTGCTTAAAACAAGTTGACTCCCTATATATATATATATATATATATATAACAAGATGGAGAACAAGCTATGAAGTAAAAAATACTGGAGTTTTGGTGCAAGTACAGCCAATGAGCACAAAAAATAATATTTCGACATTGTCGAAATGATAAGATATATCGTCAAAAGTAATATCCCGATAGTTAAACTGTATCGATTTATTTCCCCCATCACCACTAAACATCGTCAGAAGATCCAAGTGTGCTTCATACATTTTGAAAATCGGCACAAAAGCAATAATGCTGGTACAGCAGTCAAAAAATAGTCAATTATTTTCAGCTCATGCTTACATGGTGTGTATATTCACACAATGGAATCAGTTGGAGCATGTCCATGTTACATAACCAATGGAATCAGTCGGAGGAGCTTCTCCATGTTACATAACCAATGGAATCAGTTGGAGCATGTCCATGTTACATAACCAATGGAATTAGTTGGAGCTTGTCCATGTTACATAACCAATGGAATCAGTTGGAGCTTGTCCATGTTACATAACCAATGGAATCGGTCGGAGCTTGTCCATGTTACATAACCAATGGAATCAGTTGGAGCTTGTCCATGTTACATAACCAATGGAATTAGTTGGAGCTTGTCCATGTTACATAACCAATGGAATCAGTTGGAGCTTGTCCATGTTACATAACCAATGGAATCGGTCGGAGCTTGTCCATGTTACATAACCAATGGAATTAGTTGGCGCTTGTCCATGTTACATAACCAATGGAATCAGTTGGAGCATGTCCATGTTACTTAACCAATGGAATCAGTTGGAGCATGTCCATGTTACATAACCAATGGAATCAGTTGGAGCTTGTCCATGTTACATAACCAATGGAATCAGTCGGAGCTTGTCCATGTCACATAACCAATGGAATCAGTCAGAGCATGTCCATGTTACATAACCAATGGAATCAGTTGGAGCATGTCCATGTTACATAACCAATGGAATCAGTTGGAGCTTGTCCATGTTACTCCATGTTACATAACCAATGGAATCAGTTGGAGCTTGTTCATGTTACTCCATGTTACATAACCAATGGAATCAGTTGGAGCATGTCCATGTTACATAACCAATGGAATCAGTTGGAGCTTGTCCATGTTACTCCATGTTACATAACCAATGGAATCGGTTGGAGCTTGTCCATGTTACTCCATGTTACATAACCAATGGAATCAGTTGGAGCTTGTCCATGTTACTCCATGTTACATAACCAATGGAATAAGTTGGAGCATGTCCATGTTACATAACCAATGGTATCAGTTGGAGCTTGTCCATGTTACATAACCAATGGCATCAGTTGGAGCTTGTCCATGTTACATAACCAATGGCATCAGCTGGAGCTTGTCCATGTTATATAAACAACAAAAGATGGTGAGTGTGTTGCTGATGTTATTTTTGTTTGAGATGTAGGGCCTGCTCTCTCAGTGATGACATTTTGTTGTGATAATCGGTCACTGGCTTCCTCTATCCAAATGGTGCAACCCCTGTTGGTGGCCCGGGCACCTGCTCAGTCTGCACCGTCTTTGCTTTTTTTGCACTTAGACCTCGGAGGTGTAGGTTCAGGCTGAGGCTCCCCTCCTTCTCCTTCTTCTACTGTCGGCAGAAGGAGGGGAGCAGGCCCTACTGTCGGGAGAAGGAGGGGAGCAGGCCCTACTGTATGGAGAAGGAGGGGAGCAGGCCCTACTGTCGGGAGAAGGAGGGGAGCAGGCCCTACTGTTGGGAGGAGGAGGGGAGCAGGCCCTACTGTTGGGAGAAGGAGGGGAGCAGGCCCTACTGTCGGGAGAAGGAGGGGAGCAGGCCCTACTGTCGGGAGGAGGAGCGGAGCAGGCCCTACTGTCGGGAGAGGGAGGGGAGCAGGCCCTACTGTCGGGAGAAGGAGGGGAGCAGGCCCTACTGTCGGGAGAAGGAGGGGAGCAGGCCCTACTGTAGGGAGAAGGAGGGGAGCAGGTCCTACTGTCGGGAGATGGAGGGGAGCAGCCCTACTGTAGGGAGAAGGAGGGGAGCAGGTCCTACTGTTGGGAGGAGGAGGGGAGCAGGTCCTACTGTTGGGAGAAGGAGGGGAGCAGGTCCTACTGTTGGGAGGAGAAGGGGAGCAGGCCCTACTGTTGGGAGAAGGAGGGGAGCAGGTCCTACTGTTGGGAGGAGGAGGGGAGCAAGTCCTACTGTTGGGAGAAGGAGGGGAGCAGGTCCTACTGTTGGGAGGAGGAGGGGAGCAGGCCCTACTGTAGGGAGAAGGAGGGGAGCAGGTCCTACTCTTGGGAGAAGGAGGGGAGCAGGCCCTACTGTCGGGAGGAGGAGGGGAGCAGGCCCTACTGTCGGGAGGACTGGGGGCAATGGGGGAAAACCATTCCCCCCAAAAATGACATTAATAAGGAGTATTTAATTTCAGTTCTGTTTGTGATATTAAGATTAAAGTGTGTGTTTATATACACTGAACCAAAATATAAACTCAACATGTAAAGTGTTGGTCCCATGTTTCATGAACTGAAATAAAAGTTGCCAGAAAAAAGCCTATTTCTCTCAAGATGTTTTACATCCTTGTTAGTGAGCATTTCTCCTTTGCAAAGATAATCCATCCACCTGATAGGTGTGGCATATCAACAGTGGTGGAAAAAGTACCCAATTGTCATACTTAAAGATACCTTAATAGAAAATGACTCAAGTAAAAGTGAAAAATCACCCAGTAAAATACTACTTGGAGTAAAAATCTAAAATAATTTGTTTTTGAATATACTTATGTATTAAAAGTAAATGTAATTGCTAAAATGTACTTAAGTATCAAAAGTAAAAGTACAAGTATAAATAATTAAAAATTACTTATAGTAAACAAACCAGACAGCACAGTCTTTTATTTGTATTTACGTATAGCCAGGGGCACACTCCAACACTCAGACATAATTTACAAATGAAGCATTTGTGTTTAGTGAGTCTACCAGATAAGATGCAGTAGGGGTGACCAAGAATGTTCTGTTGAGTGTGTGAATTCAACCATGTTCCTGTCCTGTCCAGCATTAAAAAATGTAGCAAATACTTTTGGGTGCCAGGAAAAATGTATGGAGTAAAAAGTACATAATTTTCATTAAGAATGTATTGAAGTAAAGTACAGATAACCCCCAAAAATACTTAAGTAGTACGTTCAATAATTTTTACTTAAGTACTTTACACCACTGCATATCAAGAAGTTGATTAAACAGTATGATCATTACACAGGTGCACCTTGTGCTGGGGACAATTAAAGGCCACAACTCACACAACTCAATGCCACAGATGTCTCATGTTTTTAGGGAGCATGTAATTGACATGCTGACTGCAGGAATGTCCACCAGAGCTGTTGCCAGAGAATTTGAATGTTCATTTCTCTACCATAAACCGCCTCTAACGTCATTTTAGAGAATTTGGCAGTACGTCCAACTGGCCTCACAACCGCAGACCACGTGTAACCACGCCAGCCCAGGACCTCCACATCCGGCTTCTTCACCATTGTGATCGTCTGAGACCAGCCACCCGGACAGTTGATGAATCTGTGGGTTTCTTTAGACTAGTTGAGTATCTGGAGCATCAGCATTTGTGGTTTTGATTACAGGCTCAAAATGGCCAGAAACAAAGACTTTCTTCTGAAACTTGCCAGTCTATTCTTGTTCTGCGAAATGAAGGCTATTCCATGTGAGAAATTGCCAAGAAACTGAAGATCTCGTTCATCGCTGTGCACTGCTCCCTTCACAGAATAGCACAAACTGGCTCTAACCAGAATAGAAAGAGGAGTGGGAGGCCCCGGTGCACAACTGAGCAAGAGGACAAGTACATCAGAGTGTCTATTTTGAGAAGCAGATGCCTCAAAAGTGCTCAACTGGCAGTTTCATTAAATAGTACCCGCAAAACACCAGTCTCAACGTCAACAGTGAAGAGGCGACTCCGGGATGCTGGCCTTCTAGGCAGAGTTTCAATGAGAAAGCCATATCTCAGACTGGCCAATAAAAAGAAAAGATTAAGATGGGCAAAAAAACACAGACACTGGACAGAGGAACTCTACCTTGTATTTCTATCAACCCTCTGATTACAGTGAAGAGCTCTGTTCTGGGACAGCTGTAGCTTAACTAGGTCTTTCCTTGCAGCTCTCAACCACATGACTGGACAATAGTCAAGATAAGACAAAATTAGAGGCTGCAGGACTTTCTTTTCGGGGTGTGGTCAACTAAGCAGAGCATGTCTTAATTACAGACAGACCTCTCCCCATCTTTACAACCATTAAATCTATATGTTTTGACCATGACAGTTTACAATCTATGGTAACTCCAAGTAATTTAGTCTCAACTTGTTCAACAGCGACTCCATTCATTACCAGATTCAGCTGAGGTCTAGAACTTAGAGAATTATTTGTACCAAATACAATGCTCTTTGTTTTAGAGATGTTCGAGACCAGTTTATTACATGCCACCCATTCGAAAACAGACTGCCACTCTTTGTTAACTTCTTTGGGATAGGGGGCAGTATTTTCACGTCCGGATGAAAAGCGTGCCCAGACTAAACTGCTTGTTACTCAGGCCCAGAAGCTAGGATATGCATATTATAAGTAGATTTGGATAGAAAACACTCTGAAGTTTCTAAAACTGTTTGAATGATGTCTGTGAGTATAACAGAACTCATATGGTAGGCAAAAACCTGAGAGAAATCCAACCAGGAAGTGGGAAATCTGAGGTTTGTAGTTTTTCAAGTGATTGCCTATCCAATATACAGTGTAAATTTGGTCAGATAGCACTTCCTATGGCTTCCATTAGATGTCAACAGTCTTTAGAACGTTGTTTCAGGCTTCTATTGTGAAATGGGAGCGAATAAGACCAGTCACAGTAACTTCCTCAGCTGAAAGCCTTTAGTTTTTTTATCGCGCGTGGCCGTGTGTACGAGCTCTGTTCCTTTTCATTTCTAAAGACAAAGGAATTGTCCGGTTGGTATATTATTGAAGATTTATGATGAAAACATCCTAAAGATTGATTCTATACATCATTTGACATGTTTCTACAAACTGTAATGGAACTTTTTTGACTTTTCATCTGGACTTAGTGCCCGCGCCTTGTGCATTTCGAAGACTGAACTAAATGCGTGAACAAAAAGGAGGTATTTGGACATAAAGATTATCTTTATCGAACAAAACAAACATTTATTGTGGAACTGGGCTTTCTGGGAGTGCATTCTGATGAAGATCATCAAAGGTAAGTGAATATTTATAACACTATTTCTGACTTTTGTTGACCCCACAACATGACGGGTATCTGTATGGCTTGTTTAGGTGGCTGAGCGCTGTACTCAGATTATCACATGGTGTGCTTTCGACGTAAAGCTTTTTTGAAATCTGACACAGCGGTTGCATTAAGGAGCAGTTTATCTATAATCCTATGCATAACACTTGTATCTTTCATCAAAGT
Organism: Salmo salar; assembly: GCF_905237065.1. Classification (NCBI taxonomy): domain Eukaryota; kingdom Metazoa; phylum Chordata; class Actinopteri; order Salmoniformes; family Salmonidae; genus Salmo; species Salmo salar. The sequence goes on from NC_059454.1 coordinate 2,185,441, forward strand.
TTGATGAGTAATTCTGTAAATTGATGTGGCTCTCTGCAAAATCACCGGATGCTTTGTAGGCAAAACATTACTGAACATAACGCGCCAATGTAAACTGAGATTTTTTTATATAAATATGAACTTTATCGAACAAAACATACATGTATTGTGTAACATGAAGTCCTATGAGTGCCATCTGATGAAGATCTAGGCGCTGACCTAACATAATCGTATGGTATGCTTTCGCGGTAAAGCCTTATTGAAATCAGACACTGTGCCTGGATTAACAAGAATTGTATCTTTAAAATGGTGTATAATACTTGTATGTTTGAGGAATTTTAATTTTAATTAAAACTGTTGTTTTGAAATTGGCGCCCTGCAATTTCACTGGCTGTTGTCGAGGTGGGACGCTAGCGTGGCCGACGTGAGTAAGCTTGTTAACCCTTGGAAGGCTGCTGGCCCAGACGGCATCCATAGCTGCGTCCTCAGAGCATGCGCAGACCAGCTGGCTGGTGTGTTTACGGACATATTCAATCTCTCCCTATCCCAGTCTGCTGTTCCCACATGCTTCAAGATGGCCACCATTGTTCATGTACCCAAGAAAGCAAAGGTAACTGAACTAAATTACTATCACCCCGTAGCACTCACATCTGTCATCATGAAGCTCTTTGAGAGACTAGTCAAGGATCATATCACCTCCACCTTACCTGTCGCTCTAGACCCACTTCAGTTTGCTTACTGCCCCAATAGATACACATACAATACAATCTCCATCACACTGCCCTATCCCATCTGGACAAGACAAATACCTATGTAAGAATGCTGTTCACTAACTATTGCTCAGCATTAAACATCATAGTACCTTCCAAGCACATCATTAAGCTCGAGGCCCTGGGTCTGAACCCCGCCGTGTACAACTGGGACCTGGACTTCCTGACGGGCCGCCCCCAGGTGGTGAAGGTAGGAAACAACATCTCCACTTCGCTTATCCTCAAGACAGGGGCCCCACAAGGGTGCATGCTCAGCCCCCTCCTGTACTTCCTGTTCACCCATGACTGCGTGGCCAAGCACGAATAGAAACTCAGTTATCAGTCATTTGTGTCAGTGCAGTACATGTTGAGTGCCCTTCTCTATAAGCATGCTGAATGTATGTTGCTAATTTGTTTACAGAGAAATATTGTATTTTGTCAAACACCGTTTTTTTCTGCAGCAAGCTGATAGGTCTACTGTTAGAACCAGGAAAGGGGTAGTGGAATGACTGTCTTCCCTCCATTGCGGCGGCAGGGTAGCCTAGTGGTTAGAGCGTTGGACTAGTAACTGAAAGGTTGCATGTTCAAATCCCCGAGCTGACAAAGGTACAAATCTATTGTTCTGCCCCTGAACAAAGCAGCTAATCCAATGTTCCTAGGCTGTCATTGTAAATAATAATTTGTTCTTAACTGACTTGCCTAGTTAAATAAAGGTAAAATAAAAATGAGGAGAAGGACTTGGCTCAGATTAAAGATATGACAGATAGGAGTGGCTATAGAGTCAGCTACCATCCTCAGTAGCTTTCCATCTAAGTTGTCAATGCCAGGAGGTTTGTCATTATTGATCGATAACAATAATTTTTCCACCTCTCCCACACTAACTTTACAAAATGTAAACTTGCCATGATTTTGTGCTTTTCTCTTCTCGTTGTCTCATATTCTCCCTGTCTGAGTCCCCTTGTCCATTTAGTGAACCACTAAAACAGTCTCTCACACACACACACATTAACATCTGAACTCTACATTTCTGTTGGACAGCATTGGAGCCGGGCTGTAACAGATTTGAAGAGTGTAGCACACAAACACACGGCTCCCTGGTTTCTACAGCAACAGAGCTAAACAGAGGAAGCGTTCGTTAGTATTGTATAGAAGCAATGTTTGTGTGTCTGTCTGACATAAAGACAGACAGATGGACAGAGAGACAGAGAGAGAGACCAACAGGAGAGAGAGAGAGAGACCAACAAGAGAGAGAGAGAGAGAGAGACCAACAGGAGAGAGAGCGAGACCAACAGGAGAGAGAGCGAGACCAACAGGAGAGAGAGGGAGACCAACAGGAGAGAGAGAGAGAGACCAACAGGAGAGAGCGAGAGAGAGAAATCATGCAGAACAGCTCCTGACTTTTTATAACTTTTTGTTTTTTTAAGATCGAGATTGACACGACTAAATTAGCCAAAAATGTATAGGTAATCAAATTGTACAACTGAAGATCAACACAGGAGGAAAAGATTGACAGAGAGTGAAGTTAAAAGACCAATCTTCATCGTGCTAACTAGCCAAATTCAAACCTGTCAGCTAGCTTACCGTCTAGCTCTAACTGTTTACTGCTGGTAACCATAGCATCATGGCCACTGAGGCAGCGCTAGCAAGACAGCAACAGCAGAGACTGATAGACTTTCTCCTGTTTTTTTTATTAAAAACCCAGCAGAAATCAAATCAGAGAAGGGAAGAATCAATTTTAAACAGAATTCTGAGGGAGAACCTAGAAACGTTGTTTGCCGACTGCTCACAAAACAGGACCGTTACAAACCTGTTATTTTACACAGACCACACTACTGCCTGGCATACAGCTGTAACCAGGCATTTCAGCTATTCCACAAAGAAAGGCATCTGCAAAGGAAGACAAATCCACATGTTTGAGGACAGCGATAAGGACCAGGAAAACAGGTTACTGACGGTAAACGTGTACTAGAATGGCACTGTCATGGTCCAGGGCAGTGAGGCTACACTCAGCTCTGTTGTGCAGGACTTCCCCACTCTAACGAAGATAGCAGAAAGCAAAAAAGACACGGACAGCACCCCGATCTCTCCCCTCACCTCAGGCACCCCAACAGCAGGTCTATCCTCCCCCCTGCCTGCCTACAACCACCAGAGCCAAGACCACACTACCATCAGCCTGCTGAGAGACAGGCTGGCTCTGTTAGAGGTATGGGTTACTGAGCTGAAGGAGCAGTCCCCCAGCTACACCACCTCCAGACTGCTGAGAGACAGGCTGGCTCTGTTAGAGGTATGGGTTACTGAGCTGAAGGAGCAGCTCCCCAGCTACACCACCTCCAGACTGCTGAGAGACAGGCTGGCTCTGTTAGAGGTATGGGTTACTGAGCTGAAGGAGCAGTCCCCCAGCTACACCACCTCCAGACTGCTGAGAGACAGGCTGGCTCTGTTAGAGGTATGGGTTACTGAGCTGAAGGAGCAGCCCCCCAGCTACACCACCTCCAAACTGCTGAGAGACAGGTTGGCTCTGTTAGAGGTATGGGTTACTGAGCTGAAGGAGCAGTCCCCCAGCTACACCACCTCCAGACTGCTGAGAGACAGGCTGGCTCTGTTAGAGGTATGGGTTACTGAGCTGAAGGAGCAGCCCCCCAGCTACACCACCTCCAGACTGCTGAGAGACAGGCTGGCTCTGTTAGAGTTATGGGTTACTGAGCTGAAGGAGCAGTCCCCCAGCTACACCACCTCCAGCCTGCTGAGAGACAGGCTGGCTCTGTTAGAGGTATGGGTTACTGAGCTGAAGGAGCAGCCCCCAGCTACACCACCTCCAGACTGCTGAGAGACAGGCTGGCTCTGTTAGAGGTATGGGTTACTGAGCTGAAGGAGCAGTCCCCCAGCTACACCACCTCCAGCCTGCTGAGAGACAGGCTGGCTCTGTTAGAGGTATGGGTTACTGAGCTGAAGGAGCAGTCCCCCAGCTACACCACCTCCAGACTGCTGAGAGACAGGCTGGCTCTGTTAGAGGTATGGGTTACTGAGCTGAAGGAGCAGCCCCCCAGCTACACCACCTCCAGACTGCTGAGAGACAGGCTGGCTCTGTTAGAGGTATGGGTTACTGAGCTGAAGGAGCAGCCCCCAGCTACACCACCTCCAGCCTGCTGAGAGACAGGCTGGCTCTGTTAGAGGTATGGGTTACTGAGCTGAAGGAGCAGCCCCCCAGCTACACCACCTCCAGACTGCTGAGAGACAGGCTGGCTCTGTTAGAGGTATGGGTTACTGAGCTGAAGTAGGAGTCCCCCCAGCTACACCACCACCAGCCCAGACACAGAGCTTCTACAGGACCAGATCAACCAGTACAGGACCCAGCTGAAGAACTCTGAGAGAGCCTTACCACAGCTCTTGAGGAGGTAAAGGCCACCATGAGGAGAGAGCCTTACCACAGCTCTTGAGGAGGTAAAGGCCACCATGAGGAGAGAGCCTTACCACAGCTCTGGAGGAGGTAAAGGCCATCAGGAGGAGAGAGCCTTACCACAGCTCTTGAGGAGGTAAAGGCCACCATGAGGAGAGAGCCTTACCACAGCTCTGGAGGAGGTAAAGGCCACCATGAGGAGAGAGCCTTACCACAGCTCTTGAGGAGGTAAAGGCCACCATGAGGAGAGAGCCTTACCACAGCTCTAGAGGAGGTAAAGGCCAACATGAGAAGAGAGCCTTACCACAGCTCTAGAGGAGGTAAAGGCCACCATGAGGAGAGAGCCTTACCACAGCTCTTGAGGAGGTAAAGGTCACCATGAGGAGAGAGCCTTACCACAGCTCTTGAGGAGGTAAAGGCCACCATGAGGAGAGAGTCTTACCACAGCTCTTGAGGAGGTAAAGGCCACCATGAGGAGAGAGCCTTACCACAACACTTGAGGTGGTAAAGGCCACCATGAGGAGAGAGCCTTACCACAGCTCTTGAGGAGGTAAAAGCCACCATGAGGAGAGAGCCTTACCACAGCTCTGGAGGTGGTAAAGGTCACCATGAGGAGAGAGCTAGTGCAGGTAAAGGAGGAGATGGCAAAGGAGTTGCCTGTCATCAAGAGGGTTCTGCAGTACAGAGAACAGACTGTAGAGACTCCCAGAGAGAAGCTGCAGCCCCTCACCACCCCTAACAACCCCACTGACCCACCTTTACCCACAATCCCCCCCCCCATACCGACAACACTTTACCCAGCCCCAGACCGTAAACACACTAATCTGGTAAAACCCACCTGAGGTGGCCATCCACATTGACTCAAATGGGAAATTCATCCAAGAAGAGAAACTCTTCCCCCAAACACAAGGTGTGCAAAATATGGTGCCCCAAAAACCCAGGATGCACTCCACATCCTGTCCCAGCCTGACTTTGGCACACCAGGCCACATCATTATTCACACCGGCCCCAAAAACCTGCGAGAGGAGCAGGAGAGAGTAGGCAGCCTGGTCAACAGAGTAGCAGAGAGGGCCTCTGAGTGGTTTCCCACTCCCACTACAGTACCAACAACCTGCGAGAGGAGCAGGAGAGAGTAGGCAGCCTGGTCAACAGAGTAGCAGAGACGGCCGCTGAGTTGTTCCCCAACTCCCACATCACCATCTCCACTCTGCTGCCCCGCAAAGACTTTCATCCCCATACCATTCAGAAAGTCAACGCTGACATCACCAGAGGGTGTGGCCTACTCCCGAACGTACATGTTGCTCACCACCCCACGAATCACCCCAGAGCATCTGCACGACCACTCCCACCTGAGGAAGCAGACAGTAGGGATGTTAACCAAGTCTCTAAAAGGTACGTGGCACTTGGTAGACAAACACCCCATGCCACACTGGACAGAGGACCACCCAGAGACCCCTACCAGACCACTGCACCACCAAGGAACCCCAGGCTCCTTCAACGCCACACCAGACCCAGCGCACCCCACAGGCCCCACCCACCACCAGAGAATCACCACTTCCATCGGCTTAGCCAGACCAGACCGGGCCCAGCCTACTACCCCACACCAGACCACCACCTCTACCAGACCAGAGAGGAAGCCCCACGGCCCACACCTGGCCCCCCTCCACTCCACAGGGCCCAGCCTACTACCAGACCACCACCTCTACCAGACCAGAGAGGAAGCCCCACGGCCCAGACCTGGGCCCCCTCCACTCCACAGGGCCCAGCCTACTACCAGACCACCACCTCTACCAGACCAGAGAGGAAGCCCCACGGCCCAGACCTGGCCCCCTTCCACTCCACAGGGCCCAGCCTACTACCAGACCACCACCTCTACCAGACCAGAGAGGAAGCCCCACGGCCCAGACCTGGCCCCCCTCCACTCCACAGGGCCCAGCCTACTACCAGACCACCATCTCTACCAGACCAGAGAGGAAGCCCCACGGCCCAGACCTGGCCCCCTTCCACTCCACAGGGCCCAGCCTACTACCAGACCACCACCTCTACCAGACCAGAGAGGAAGCCCCACGGCCCAGACCTGGCCCCCCTCCACTCCACAGGGCCCAGCCTACTACCAGACCACCACCCCTACCAGACCAGAGAGGAAGCCCCACGGCCCAGAACTGGCCCCCCTCCACAGGGCCCAGCCTACTACCAGACCACCACCTCTAAACTCATCAACCTATCAGTTAGCATGTGGAACATTCAGGGTCTAAACTCATCAACCTATCAGTTAGCATGTGGAACATTCAGGGTCTAAACTCATCAACCTATCAGTTAGCATGTGGAACATTCAGGGTCTAAACTCATCAACCTATCAGTTAGCATTTGGAACATTCAGGGTCTAAACTCATCAACCTTCAGACTGAAGAGTTTAACGCTGGAGTTCAACAAACATCTGAAAGATGTTGACGTCATCATTCTGCAGGAGACATGGTATAAGGCTGACGTTGTCACTCACTGTCCCACAGGCTACAGAGAGGTCATTGTGCCATCACAGAAACACAGCTCAATAGACGCAGATAGACACAGCTCAATAGACGTCAATAGACGCAGAGACTCTGGAGGATTGATCATTTGGTACAAATCCGAACTAGAAAATCGAATTGATCCCCTCAAAATTGGTAAATATCACATTTGGTTAAAACTGAAAAAAGAACTTGTACTGACAGAAATAGATGTGTTCCTTTGCGCAATATATATCCCCCCCTCAGAATCCCCATATTACTCAGGAGATCTTCCCCACCCTTGAGGAAGAGACGTGCCATTTCCAGGCCCAGGAAAATGTGCTCATCTGTGGGGACACAAATGCGCGCACAGGAACACTACCTGATCTAACGAGCACACGCGGGGACAGCTTTATTACAGGCCATACTGTTTCTAACTGTCTTAATCTCCCCCATAGAAACAACAGTGACAGCACCGTCAACAAAAACGGAAGGGATCTTTTTCAGCTCTGTAGAAGCCTGGGTCTGTACTTTGTCAATGGTAGGTTACGGGGGAACTCTTTGGGGAGATTCACCTACTGCTCACCTCTTGGTCACAGCACAGTAGACTATATGATCACAGACATGGACCCTTTCTCTCTCAGCTCATTCACCGTCAAGCCACTAACACCTCTTGTCTGATCACAGCCAAATTACCTTGTTCCTCAAAAGAACAGACATGGAAACAACCACACATTCACAGCCCAGTAAGCTGTACAACATCAGAAATTAATACAGATGGGCCCAAAACAGCACAGAAGAATACCAGAAAGCAACCTGGAACCAAAATATCCAAACACTCTTAGATAACTTTCTGGATGCCACATTCACTCACAGTAAAGAAGGCATCAATCTAGCAGTAAAAACATCAACTTTATATTCAGGCAAACGGGCAAAAGAAGCACAATTTTCATGGATAAAAAAACAAACCAAAAAAGATCACAGATGACAACTGGTTTGATGCAGATTGTAAAATTATAAGGAAAAAACTTAGAACACTATCCAACCAAAAGCACAGAGACCCAAATAATGGTGAATTACTCCTTCATTACTGTGAGACTTTAAAACTCTATAAACGTACACTCAGAACCAAAAAAGCACAGTACAACAGCAAGCAGCTGACACTAATTGAGGAGTCCATAAACACAAACAACTTCTGGCAAAATTGGAATAAACTAAAACAAATCTAAACAGGAAATAGCGATACAAAATGGTGACATATGGACAACCCATTTTAAAACACTCTACGACTGTCAGTAACTGCTAGGAGTGGTGGTAGGAGTCAGGCGCAGAGAGCAGAGGTAAGGAAATTTGTGTTTATTCCATAAAACACAAAACGGTCGACGCCAACACAACCGGCGTGAAAAATGCAAAGTGCCCAGAACAACAGGTACACAGCATGCATATAAAATAACCCTTATCGATCGCCAGCACATCCAATAACAAAAACACACTCTGACGCAAAATAATCCCGCACAAACCTGGGCGGGCTAAACAGGCTTAAATAACCATAAATCAAGAGAACCAAATGAGGAACAGGTGCAAACAATAAGACATACCAAACGAAAAGGAAAAAGGGATCAGCGGCGGCTAGTAGGCCGGTGACGACGACCGCCGAGCGCCGCCCGAGCAGGCAGGGGAGCCACCTTCGGTGGGATTCGTGACAACGACACCGTTCAAATTGACACAAACGCAGAACAACGCCAAATTCATGAGAAGTTGAATGGATTAGAAAAAGCTATAAAGGACAATCAAAATCCATTGGACTCCCCAATTACTGACCAGGAGCTCTATAAGAAACTTCAGGCCCTCAAATGTAAAAAAGCATGTGGACCTGATGGCATCCTAAATGAGATGCTCAAACTTACTAGTGCAACATTTGAATTGGCTATATTAAAACTCTTTAATTTGATCCTGAGTGTAGGTTATTTCCCTGACATCTGGAATCAAGGACTCATAACCCCAAACTTTAAGAACGGAGACAAATTTGACCCTAACAATTACAGAGGCCTTTGTGTGAACAGTAACCTGGGGAAGGTTTTCTGTAGTATTATCAATGTAAGAGTTCTAAACTTCCTTAATAAGCACAATGTCTTGAGTAAAAGCCAAATTGGATTTATACCAAAACATCGCACAACTGATCATATTTACACCCTGATTCTGAAATGCTTATGTTTGGAGAAGTAGCGGTGTCAGGCGCAGGACACAGGGATGAGTGCAAACAAAACGTGTTTACTCAAAACCACAGTAAAACTTCTCCCACAGCAAAATAACAGGGTTGGGAGAAACACCTCCAACAACCATAAAACATGAACAATCACGGACAAGACAAACAGGGAAGCCAGAGGGTTAAATAATTAACCTAATCAGGGAATCATAAACAGGTGTGTATAATTAAGACAAAACAAAACGAACAGGGAAACATAGATCGGTGGTGACTAGTAAGCCGGTGAAGTCGACCGCCGAACACCGCCCGAACAAGGCGAGGGGCCGACTTCGGCGGAAGTCGTGACAGTACCCCCCCTTGACGCGCGGCTCCAGCAGCGCACCGACACCGGCCTCGGGGACGACCCGGAGGACGGGGAGTAGGGCGATCCAGGCGGAAGCGGTGAAACTCCTGGATTAACGATGGGTCCAGGATGTCCTCCGCCGGTACCCAGCGTCGCTCCTCCGTGCTGTACCCCTCCCACTCCACGAGGTACTGAAGGCCCCTCGCCTGACGTCTGGAGTCCATAATGGCTCGTACTGTATACGCCGGGGCCCCCTCGATGTCCAGAGGGGGCGGAGGAACCTCCCGTACCTCAGACTGCTGAAGCGGACCAGCCACCACCGGCCTGACACATGGAACGAGGGGTTAATATGATAATCAGGGGGGAGTTGTAACCTATAACAAACCTCGTTCAGTCTCCTCAGGACTTTGAATGGCCCCACAAACCGCGGACCCAGCTTCCGGCAGGGCAGGTGAAGGGGCAGGTTTCGGGTCGAGAGCCAGACCCGGTCCCCCGGTGCATAAACCGGGGCCTCACTGCGGTGGCTGTCGGCACTCGCCTTTTTCCGCCTGATGGCTCGTTGTAGTCGTACATGGGCAGCGTTCCATGTCTCCTCCGAGTGCCGAAACCATTCATCCACCGCAGGAGCCTCGATCTGGCTCTGATGCCATGGTGCGAGGACCGGCTGATAACCCAGCACACACTGAAAAGGGGTAAGATTAGTAGAAGAGTGGCGTAGGGAGTTTTGGGCCATCTCCGCCCAGGGGATAAATGACGCCCACTCTCCCGGCCAGTCCTGGCAATAGGATCGAAGAAACCTACCCACCTCTTGGTTGACTCTTTCCACCTGCCCGTTACTCTCGGGGTGGAAACCTGAGGTAAGGCTGACCGAGACCTCCAGGCGTTCCATAAACACCCTCCAGACGTAAATTGGGGACCCCGATCAGACACTATGTCCTCAGGCACCCTGTAGTGCCGGAATACATGGGTGAACAGGGCCTCCGCAGTTTGTAAAGCCGTAGGGAGACCAGGCAAAGGAAGGAGACGGCAGGACTTAGAAAACCGATCCACAACGACCAGGATCATGGTGTTACCCCGTGAAGGGGGAAGATCCGTCACGAAATCCACCGATAGGTGTGACCACGGTCGTTGCGGAACGGGAAAGAGTTGTAATTTCCCTCTGGGCAGATGTCTAGGTGCCTTGCACTGTGCGCATACCGAACAGGAGGAGACATAAACCCTTACGTCCTTAGCTAACGTGGGCCACCAGTACTTCCCCGCAAGGCAGTGCACCGTCCGACCGATACCAGGATGACCAGAGGAGGGTGATGTGAGTGCCCAACAGATCAAACGATCGCGGACATCAAACGGAACGTACACACGCCCAACGGGACACTGGGGGGGAGTGGGTTCTGCACGTGACGCCCGTTCGATGTCCGCGTCCACCTCCCATACCACCAGTGCCACCAGGCAAGAAGCTGGAATTATGGGAGTGGGCTCCGTGGACCGCTCCTCTGTATCATACAGCCGGGACAGTGCGTCTGCCTTCACGTTCTGGGAACCTGGTTTGTAGGTAAGGGTGAACACAAAGCGTGTGAAAAATATGGCCCACCTTGCCTGGCGAGGGTTCAGTCTCCTCGCTGCCCGAATGTACTCCAGATTTCGGTGGTCAGTCCAAATGAGGAAAGGGTGTCTAGCCCCCTCAAGCCAATGTCTCCACGCCTTCAGAGCCCCGACAACAGCCAACAACTCCCTATCCCCCACATCATAGTTTCGCTCCGCCGGGCTGAGCTTCTTCGAAAAGAAAGCACAGGGGCGGAGTTTTGGTGGCTTACCCGAGCACTGAGATAGCGCAGCCCCTATTCCAGCCTCGGATGCATCCACCTCAACTATGAACGCTAAGGAGGGATCAGGATGCGCCAGTATTGGAGCCGTGGTAAACGGAGCCTTCAGGTTACAAAAAGCTCTGTCCGCCTCAGCCGACCACCGCAATCGCACCGGTCCCCCCTTCAGTAAGGAGGTAATGGGAGCCGCCACCTGGCCAAAACCCCGGATAAACCTCCGGTGGTAGTTGGCAAACCCTAAAAACCGCTGCACCTCCTTTACCGTGGTTGGAGTCGGCCAATTACGCACGGCTGAAATGCGGTCAGTCTCCATCTCCACCCCTGACGCGGACAAACGGTACCCTAGACGGACTGGGTACCGTGAAGTAGCGGTGTCAGGCGCAGGACACAGGGATGAGTGCAAACAAAACGTGTTTACTCAAAACCACAGTAAAACTTCTCCCACAGCAAAATAACAGGGTTGGGAGAAACACCTCCAACAACCACAAAACATGAACAATCACGGACAAGACAAACAGGGAAGCCAGAGGGTTAAATAATGAACCTAATCAGGGAATCATAAACAGGTGTGTATAATTAAGACGAAACAAAACGTACAGGGAAACATAGATCGGTGGTGACTAGTAAGCCGGTGACGTCGACCGCCGAACGCTGCCCGAACAAGGCGATGGGCCGACTTCGGTGGAAGTCGTGACAGATAGATAAACATGTTCACCAAAATACAGTTTTTCTCAATTTGTTAAAACACAATGAAACTTTTCTCCATTTCCTGAAAACATTAAACACAAAACCTCATCTTCAAGCACTATTTACGTAACCTCTGACTCCTCTCGCAAAATGAAACATTCGCTTCAAAACAGTTTTACCTGTGTTCAAAATCAAACACTGCTCTCAAATCATAAACAAAGTGATCAAAATGATATACACTATCAAGCAGTCAGTAAACAATACACCGAAAATTAGAAAACACATTGTTCACATTGTTAAAATTCTCAGGGAGAAGTACATTTTTTATCAAAAAAAATATTCATATTTTTCCGTCATTGTGCTTTGATGAACGAAAACATGTTCTATCATAGTAGCTCAAAATCGATCAGAAATTACTACTCTGCTTTGCTCTTTGCAATTTTGTTTTTTGTTCTTCCTCCTCCTTGTACCCCTATTTTTACAGTACTGTACCCTGCATCTCTGTAACGCCCTAACCTGCAACCAGTCAAAATCTATTGAGCAGTCAGTACTGTTAATAAATGTAAAGCACAATGTTCAGGGCCATACATTTTGTCCATTGTACAGTATACAGCCTACAATGCACTGTACTACAGTATACAATACTAAAAGGGACAAAAATCAAAGGAGTAAACATGTGATCAATGTGCTTGTTCTTGTCTTTGGGCTGGGTCAGGCCAGAGAACTTCGTCGACATCACAACCAATATTGTCCCTCCTGAGGCAACGGGGGAAGAAGCCTCTTGTGTGCCGTATCCAGCCCTGACATGATTCCTCACATATATCACCACAGGCTAAATCCATGGCTTGCAGCAGATTTACTCTGGTGTAGGGTTGTCTATCATACACTTTCCATCTCCGAGAGGGGAAAAACTCCTCAATCGGATTCAGGAAAGGCGAGTATGGAGGGAGGTACAAGTTCATAATCTGCCCATTGATTTTAAACCATTCCCTTTACCTGAGCAGCTCGGTGGAAACTGACATTGTCCCACACTATCACATAGGTGGGAATGGGATTCTCATTTAGCTCTTGACCCTGCTGCTCTTGAACCTGCTGCTCAAATAAAATATCTCTTAGATTGGCAATAAATGTTAGAAGGTGCTGGGTGTTATATGGCCCGAGTGTAACATGGTAATGTAGAACACCATGGTTGCTGATAGCAGCACAGATTGTGACATTGCCACCTCGTTGACCAGGGACTTCAACAATGGCCCGCTGTCCAATCATGTTTCGGGCCTCTCCTTCTCCTCTTTGTTAGATTGAAGCCTGCTTCATCGACAAAGATGAACTCATGGGGTCTGTCCAAGGATTCCAAGTCAAATATTGTCTGTGTAGAAATACAATATACTGCATGTAGGATTTTGTAAGTCGTACAGAGACAGTGCTATACTGTAGAGTACAATTAGGCCTACTGTATGCACTTTTGATTCACATACATTGTATGTACTGAAGAGTAATGTCATTCACATAGTATGTGTTAGTACTGTAGACAATCTGGATTACAGTAAATGTTTCTGAATGTACACTTACTTGCACATACTGAGCTCGCAGTTCTTTCACCCTTGGTGAGTTGCGCTCAAAAGGTACTCTGTATACTTGTTTCATTCGCATCCTGTTACGATGGAGGACACGGTGAATTGTGGAAATGCTCACACTGTCGATTCCCTGGAAGTGTGTGTTGCCTTGTATCACTCGTTCCTGGATTTCTCTGAGTCGTATTGCGTTATCTTGAAGGACCATGCCAACTATAACGGCCTCTTGCTCCCGAGTGAATATAGCTGTCCTTCCACCTGCATGTGGCAGCCTTGCAATTCTACAAAAAGTAGTTGTGCAGTTACAAAACATATTCATGCAGTACAAAACATACAGTGATTAACTTTACAAATGTCTATTGAAACAGCTGCATATAGTGTAGTACAGTAAATTTGCAATTACAAAAATGCAGTAGTATACTGTACCTGTTCTCTCCTCTGAATGTCCTTACTATGGTGGACACAGAAAATTGACCAAATTGGGTTGCACTCTAAGTCCTGCTTCCCTCATTGTCAGTCCATGGACAAGAACATGGTCTATAACTGTTGCTCGAATTTCATCAGATATTTCCACTCTTTGTCTTCCTCTTCGTCCTCCTCTTCCTCTTTCTTGCCCTCCTCCTCCTCTTCCTCATCATCGCCCACCTCGCATACGCACTCGTCCTCGTCCTCTCACGTTGTTTCTTCTATCCATTCTCAGACTTTCTCCTTCTCACCTTCAACAACCTGTTTGCTCTCTGAACTGGCTTATATTGGTTTTGTCGCATCATTTGAAACAGGTTAAATCAATTTTGAGTGGTTGTGTTCAGTCAATGATATGTGTTCTCTATTTGTATTTGGTTGTTGCCACTTGTGTTTACCAGTATGGATGACATGTGCATTAGAGTGCAGAATGTGTTTAGAGTTTTGCTGAAAAGTCTAAGTGAGATCTGCAAATTGTGTTTTACCATGTGAAATGGTTTAAGGTATTGACAACAGACTGCATAATTAGCTAAATGAGTCCAGGCAACTGAGAACTTTGTTCAGCCAATGGGTTTTAGTGTTTTAGCAATTGAGAAAAACTGTAATACCAAAATTTCCCCTTGCTTTATCAACTTCCAAAAAGCATTTGATTATATTTGGCATACAGGACTGTTCTACAAAGTTATTGAAAGTAGTGTAGGGGGTAAAACATATGACATAATTAAATCAATGTATACTGGCAATACGTGCAGCATTAAAATTGGCAAGAAAAGAACAGAATTCTTTAACCAGGGGCAGGGCCTTCGTCAGGGTTGCAATATGAGCCCTGCACTCTTCAATATTTACATAAACGAATTGGCCACTATTCTAGAAAAATCCTCAGCCCCTGGTGTTAGTCTCCACAATTCAGAAGTTAAATGCCTACTCTTCGCAGATGACCTATGCCTGCTGTCACCCACAGCACATGGTCTACAGCAGAGCCTGGACCTGCTAGAGCAGTACTGTCAGACCTGGGCCCTGGCAGTAAACACCCACAGCACATGGCCTACAGCAGAGCCGGGACCTGCTAGAGCAGTACTGCCAGACCTGGGCCCTGGCAGTAAACCCCAAAAATACTAAAATAATGATTTTCCAGAGAAGATCCAGATCTCAGGGAATTAGACCAAAGTTCTCAATTGGTACAAATATATAGAGTATTGTACACACTACAATTACTTAGGTTTAAATATATAGAGTACTGTACACACTACAGTTACTTAGGTTTAAAAATAAGCTCAACTGGACACCTTAATGAGGCAGTGAATGAACTGAGAGAGAAAGCACGCAGGGCATTCTACGCCATTAAAAAGCAAATTCAAATTGAAATACCTATTAAAATGTGGCTAAAACTAATTGAATATGTCATTGAACAAATTCAAATCAAATCAAATGTATTTATATAGCCCTTCTTACATCAGCTGATATCTCAAAAGTGCTGTACAGAAACCCAGCCTAAAACCCCAAACAGCAAGCAATGCAGGTGTAGAAGCACGGTGGCAAGGAAAAACTCCCTAAAAAGGCCAAAACCTAGGAAGAAACCTAGAGAGGAACCAGGCTACGAGGGGTGGCCAGTCCTCTTCTGGCTCTGCAGGGTGGAGATTATAACAGAACATGGCCAAGATGTTCAAATGTTCATAAATGACCAGCATGGTCAACTAATAATAATCACCGTGGTTGTAGAGGGTACAACAAGTCAGCACCTCAAGAGTAAATGTCAGTTGGCTTTTCATAGCCGACCATTGAGAGTATCTCTACCGCTCCTGCTGTCTCTAGAGAGTTGAAAACAGCAGGTCTGGGACAGGTAGCACGTCCGGTGAACAGGTCAGGGTTCCATAGCCGCAGGCAGAACAGTTGAAACTGGAGCAGCAGCACGGCCAGGTGGACTGGGGACAGCAAGGAGTCATCATGCCAGGTAGTCCTGAGGCATGGTCCTAGGGCTCAGGTCCTCCGAGAGAAAGAAAGAAAGAAATAAAGAATTAGAGAGAGCATACCCAGACAGGAAGACCAACCCAGACAGGAAGACCACGTCAGTGACTCAACACACTCAAGTGACACACCCCTCCTAGGGACGGCATGGAAGAGCACCAGTAAGCCAGTGACTCAGCCCCTGTAATAGGGTTAGAGGCAGAGAATCCCAGTGGAGAGAGGGAAACCGGCCAGGCAGAGACAGCAAGGGTGGTTTGTTGCTCCAGAGCCTTTCCGTTCACCTTCACACTCCTGGGCCAGACTACACTCAATCATAGGACCTACTGAAGAGATGAGTCTTCAGTAAAGACTTAAAGGTTGAGACCGAGTCTGCATCTCTCACATGGGTAGGCAGACCATTCCATAAAAATGGAGCTCTATAGCAGAAAGCCCTGCCTCCAGCTGTTTGCTTAGAAATTCTAGGGACAATTAGGAGGCCTGCGTCTTGTGACGTACGCTAGCCTCCAGTGTAGGGAGGCTAGCACTGGAGTAATATGATACAATTAATTGGTTCTAGTCAGGATTCTAGCAGCCGTATTTAGCACTAACTGAAGTTTATTTAGTGCTTTATCCGGGTAGCCGGAAAGTAGAGCATTGCAGTAGTCCAACCTAGAAGTAACAAAAGCATGGATTCATTTTTCTGCATAATTTTTGGACAGAAAGTTTCTAATTTTTGCTATGTTACGTAGATGGAAAAAAGCTGCCCTTGAAACAGTCTTGATATGTTCTTCAAAAGAGAGATCAGGGTCCAGAGTGATGCCGAGGTCCTTCACAGTTTTATTTGAGACGACTGTACAACAATCAAGATTCATTGTCAGATTCAACAGAAGATCTCTTTGTTTCTTGGGACCTAGAACAAGCATCTCTGTTTTGTCCCAGTTTAAAAGTAGAAAGTTTGCAGCCATCCACTTCCTTATGTCTGAAACACAGGCTTCTAGCGAATTTTGGGGCTTCACCATGTTTCATTGAAATGTACAGCTGTGTGTCATCCGCATAGCAGTGAAATTGAACATGATGTTTTCGAATGACATCCCCAAGAGGTGCTCAAAAAAATAAAGGGAACACTTAAATAACACAATGTAACTCCAAGTCAATCACACTTCTGTGAAATCAAACTGTCCACTTAGGAAGCAACACTGATTGACAATAAATTTCACATGCTGTTGTGCAAATGGAATAGACAACAGGTGGAAATTATAGGCAATTAGCAAGACACCCCCAATAAAGGAGTGGTTGTGCAGGTGGTGACCACAGACCACTTCTCAGTTCCTATGCTTCCTGGCTGATGTTTTGGTCACTTTTGAATGCTGGCGGTGCTTTCACTCTAGTGGTAGCATGAGACGCAGTCTACAACCCACACAAGTGGCTCAGGTAGTGCAGCTCATCCAGGATGGCACATCAATGCGAGCTGTGGCAAGAAGGTTTGCTGTGTCTGTCAGCGTAGTGTCCAGAGCATGGAGGCGCTACCAGGAGACAGGCCAGTACATCAGGAGATGTGGAGGAGGGCATAGGAGGGCAACAACCCAGCAGCAGGACCGCTACCTCCGCCTTTGTGCAAGGAGGAGCAGGAGGAGCACTGCCAGAGCCCTGCAAAATGACCTCCAGCAGGCCACAAATGTGCATGTGTCTGCTCAAATGGTCAGAAACAGACTCCATGAGGGTGGTATGAGGGCCCGACGTCCACAGGTGGGGGTTGTGCTTACAGCCAAACACCGTGCAGGACGTTTGGCATTTGCCAGACAACACCAAGGTTGGCAAATTCGCCACTGGCACCCTGTGCTCTTCACAGATGAAAGCAGGTTCACACTGAGCACGTGACAGACGTGACAGAGTCTGGAGACGCCGTGGAGAACGTTCTGCTGCCTGCAACATCCTCCAGCATGACCGGTTTGGCGGTGGGTCAGTCATGGTGTGGGGTGGCATTTCTTTGGGGGGCCGCACAGCCCTCCATGTGCTCGCCAGAGGTAGCCTGACTGCCATTAGGTACCGAGATGAGATCCTCAGACCCCTTGTGAGACCATATGCTGGTGCGGTTGGCCCTGGGTTCTTCCTAATGCAAGACAATGCTAGACCTCATGTGGCTGGAGTGTGTCAGCAGTTCCTGCAAGAGGAAGGCATTGATGCTATGCACTGGCCCGCCTGTTCCCCAGACCTGAATCCAATTGAGCACATCTGGGACATCATGTCTCGCTCCATCCACCAACGCCACGTTGCACCACAGACTGTCCAGGAGTTGGCGGATGCTTTAGTCCAGGTCTGGGAGGAGATTCCTCAGGAGACCATCCGCCACCTCATCAGGAGCATGCCCAGGCGTTGTAGGGAGGTCATACAGGCACGTGGAGGCCACACACACTACTGAGCCTCATTTTGACTTGTTTTAAGGACATTACATCAAAGTTGGATCAGCCTGTAGTGTGTTTTTCCACTTTCATTTTGAGTGTGACTCCAATTCCAGACCTCCATGGGTTGATAAATTGGATTTCCATTGATTATTTTTGTGTGATTTTGTTGTCAGCACATTCAACTATGTAAAGAAAAAAGTATTTAATAAGATTATTTATTTCATTCAGATCTAGGATGTGTTGTTTAAGTGTTCCCTTTATTTTTTTGAGCAGTATATATAGTGAAAAAAATTGTGGTCCTAAAACGGAACCTTGAGGAACACCGTTATTTACAGTTGATTTGTCAGAGGACAAACATTCACAGAGACAAACTGATATCTATCCGACAGATAAGATCTAAACTAGGCCAAAACTTGTCCGTGTAGACCAATTTGGGTTTCCAATCTCTCCAAAAGAATGTGGTGATCGATGGTATCAAAAGCAGCACTAAGGTCTAGGAGCACGAGGACAGATGCAGAGCCTCAGTCTGACGCCATTAAAAGGTAATTTACCACCTTCACAAGTGCAGTCTCAGTGCTATGATGGGGTCTAAAACCAGACTTAAGCATTTCGTATACATTGTTTGTCTTCAGGAAGGCAGTGAGTGTCTGCGCAACAGCTTTTTCCCCAAAAAATGAGAGGAATGGAAGATTCGATATAGGCCGATAGTTTTTAAAATTTTCTGGGTCAAGGTTTGGCTTTTTCAAGAGAGGCTTTATTACTGCCACTTTTAGTGAGTTTGGTACACATCCGGTGGATAGAGAGCCATTTATTTTCTTCAATATAGGAGGGCCAAGCACAGGAAGCAGCTCTTTCAGTAGTTTAGTTGGAATAGGCTCCAGTATGCAGCGTGAAGGTTTAGAGGCCATGATTATTTTCATCATTGTGTCAAGAGATATAGTACTAAAACACTTTAGTGTCTCCCTTGATCATAGGTCCTGCCAGAGTTGTGCAGACTCAGGACAACGGAGGTTTGGAGGAATACGCAGATTTAAAGAGGAGTCCGTAATTTGCTTTCTAATGATCATGATCTTTTCCTCAAAGAAGTTAATAAATGTATTACTGCTGAAGTGAAAGCCATCCTCTCTTTGGGAATGCTGCTTTTTAGTTAGCTTTGCGACAGTATCAAAAATACATTTCGGATTGTTCTTATTTTCCTCAATTAAGTTAGAAAAATAGGATGATCGAGCAGCAGTGAGGGCTCTTCAATACTGCATGGTACTGTCTTTCCAAGCTTGTCGGAAGACTTCCAGTTTGGTGTGGCTCCATTTCCATTCCAATTTTCTGGAAGCTTCAGAGCTTGGGTGTTTTCTGTATACCAGGGAGCTAGTTTCTTATGACAAAGGTTTTTTGTTTTTAGGAGTGCAACTGCATCTAGGGTATTGCGCAAGGTTAAAATGAGTTCCTCAGTTAGGTGGTTAACTGATTTTTGTCCTCTGACGTCCTTGGGTAGGCAGAGGGAGTCTGGAAGGGAATCAAGGAATCTTTGGGTTGTCTGAGAATTTATAGCACGACTTTTGATGCTCCTTGGTTGGGGTCTGAATAGATTATTTGTTGCGATTGCAAACGTAATAAAATGGTGGTCCGATAGTCCAGGATTATGAGGAAAAACATTAACCTGTTGGGGCTAGGGGGCAGTATTTTCACGGCTGGATAAAAAAACGTACCCGATTTAATCTGGTTACTAATCCTACCCAGTAACTAGAATATGCATATACTTATTATATATGGATAGAAAACACCCTAAAGTTTCTAAAACTGTTTGAATGGTGTCTGTGAGTATAACAGAACTCATTTGGCAGGCAAAACCCTGAGACATTTTCTGACAGGAAGTGGATACCTGATGTGTTGAATTACCTTTAAGCCGATGCCATTGAAACACACAGGGGTTGATTAATGTTTTGGCACTTCCTATTGCTTCCACTAGATGTCACCAGCCTTTACAAAGTGTTTTGAGTCTTTTACTGTGAGATCTGACCGAACAAGAGCCATGGAACGGTGATGGCCGATTAGACTCTGGCGCGCGAGTTCATGTTGGGTACCCTCGTTCAAATACGTTATAAAAGAGAATGCATTCGTCCACCTTGAATATTATTCATGTTCTGGTTAAAAAGGCACTAATGATTTATGCTATACAACGTTTGACATGTTTGAACGAACGTAAATATATTTTTTCCCCTCGTTCATGACGAGAAGTCCGGCTGGCTTAGATCATGTGCTAACAACACGGAGCTTTTTGGATATAAATGATGAGCTTTTTTGAACAAAACTACATTCGTTATGGACCTGGGATTCCTGGAAGTGACATCTGATGAAGAGAATCAAAGGTAATGGATTATTTACATAGTATTTTCGATTTTAGATCTCTCCAACATGGCCGTTTGTCTGTATAGCAAAGCATATTTTTCTGGGCGCAGTGCTCAGATTATTGCAAAGTGTGATTTCCCAGTAAGGTTATTTTTAAATCTGGCAAGTTGATTGCGTTCAAGAGATGTAAATCTATAATTCTTTAAATGACAATATAATATTTTACCAATGTTTTCTAATTTTAATTATTTAATTTGTGGTGCTGACTTGACTGCCGGTTATTGGAGGGAAACGATTTCCTCAACATCAATGCCATAGTAAAACGCTGTTTTTGGATATAAATATGAACTTGATAGAACTAAAAATGCATGCATTGTCTAACATAATGTCCTAGGAGTGTCATCTGATGGAGATTGTAAAAGGTTAGTGCATCATTTTAGCTGGTATTATGGTTTTGGTGACCCTGTCTTTGAATTGACAAAACATTACACACAGCTATTGTCAATGTACTCTCCTAACATAATCTAACTTTATGCTTTCGCCGTAAAACCTTTTTGAAATCGGACAACGTGGTTAGATTAAGGAGATGTTTATCTTTCAAAGGGTGTAAGATAGTTGTATGTTTGAAAAATTTGAATTTTGACATTTATTTGGTTTCAAATTTGCCGCTCTTGAAATGCACCTGCTGTTGATAGGGTGCACCACGGGTGGCACGCTAGCGTCCCACATAGCCCCAAGAAGTTAAGATCCACAACATTTATTCCATGGGACAAAACTAGGTCCAGAGTATGACTGTGGCAGTGAGTAGGTCCGGAGACATGTTGGACAAAACCCACCGAGTCAATGATGGCTCGCGAAAGCCTTTTGGAGTGGGTCTGTAGACTTTTCCATGTGAATATTAAAGTCACCAAAAATTAGAATATTATCTGCTATGACTACAATGTCCGATAGGAATTCAGGGAACTCAGTGAGGAAAGTTGTATATGGCCCAGGAGGCCTGTAAACAGTAGCTATAAAAAGTGATTGAGTAGGCTGCATAGATTTCATGACTAGAAGGTCAAAAGACAAAAACAGTTTTTTTTATAAATATAAATTTGCGATCATAAATGTTAGCAACACCTCCGCCTTTGCGGGATGCGCGGGGGATATGGTCACTAGTGTAACCAAGAGGTGAGGCCTCATTTAACACAGTAAATTCGTCAGGCTTAAGCCATGTTTCAGTCAGGCCAATCACATCAAGATTATGATCAGTGATTAGTTCATTGGCTATGACTGCCTTGGAAGTGAGGGATCTAACATTAAGTAGATGGTGAGGTATCACAATCTCTTTCAATAATGGCAAGAATGGAAGGGGGTTTTATTCTAGTGAGATTGCTAAGGCGAACACTGTCATGTTTAGTTTGGCCCAACCTAGGTCGAGGCACAGACCCGGTCTCAATGGGGATAGCTGAGCTGACTACACTGACTGCTAGTGGCACTAAGCTGGCAGGCTGGCTAACAGCCTGCTGCCTGGCCTGCACCCCATCTCATTGTGGAGCAAGAGGAGTTTGAGCCCTGTCTATGTTGATAGATAAGATGAGAGCACCCCTCCAGCTAGAATGGAGTCCGTCACTCCTCAGCAGGCCAGGCTTGGTCCTGTTTGTGGGTGAGTCCCAGAAAGAGGTACAATTATCTACAAATTCTATCTTTTGGGAGGGGCAGAAAACAGTTTTCAACCAGCGATTGAGTTGAGACTCTGCTGTAGAGCTCATCACTCCCCCTAACTGGGAGGGGGCCAGAGACAATTAATGATAGAGAGACACATCTTTCTAGCTGATTTACACGCTGAAGCTATGTTGCGCTTGGTGACCTCTGACTGTTTCATCCTAACATCGTTTGTACCGATGTGGATAGCAATATCTCTATACTCTCTACACTCGCCAGTTTTAGCTTTAGCCAGCACCATCTTTAGATTAGCCTTAACCTCTATGGGCTAGGTGGGACGCTAGCGTGCCACCCGTGGTGCACTCCATCAACAGCAGGTGCATTTCAAGAGCGGCAAATTTGAATCCAAATAAATGTCAAAATTCAAATTTTTCAAAAATACAACTATTTTACACCATTTGAAAGATAAACATCTCCTTAATCTAACCACGTTTTACGATTTCAAAAAGGTTTTACGGCGAAAGCATAAATTTAGAGTATGTTAGGACAGTACATTTACAAGAGTTGTGTGTAATGTTTTGTCAAGTCAAAGACAGGGTCACCAAAACCATAAAACCAGCTAAAATGATGCACTAACCTTTTACAATCTCCATCAGATGACACTCCTAGGACATTATGTTAGACAATGCATGCATTTTTAGTTCTATCAAGTTCATATTTATATCCAAAAACAGCGTTTTACTATGGCATTGATGTTGAGGAAATCGTTTCCCTCCAATAACCGGCAGTCAAGTCAGCGTCACAAATTAAATAATTAAAATTAGAAAACATTGGTAAAATATTATATTGTCATTTAAAGAATTATAGATTTACATCTCTTGAACGCAATCAACTTGCCAGATTTAAAAATAACCTTACTGGGAAATCACACTTTGCAATAATCTGAGCACTGCGCCCAGAAAAATACGCGTTGCGATACAGACTAGACGTCATGTTGGGGAGATCTAAAATCGAAAATACTATGTAAATAATCCATTACCTTTGATTCTCTTCATCAGATGTCACTTCCAGGTATCACAGGTCCATAACGAATGTAGTTTTGTTCAAAAAAGCTCATCATTTATGTCCAAAAATCTCTGTCTTGTTAGCACATGATCTAAGCCAGCCGGACTTCTCGTCATGAACGAGGGGAAAAAATATATTTACGTTCGTTCAAACATGTCAAACGTTGTATAGCATAAATCATTAGGGCCTTTTTTAACCAGAACATGAATAATATTCAAGGTGGACGAATGCATACTCTTTTATAACGTATTGGAACGAGGGTACCCAACATGAACTCGCGCGCCAGGTGTCTAATGGGACATCATCGTTCCATGGCTCTTGTTCGGTCAGATCTCCCTCCAGAAGACTCAAAACACTTTGTAAAGGCTGGTGACATCTAGTGGAAGCAATAGGAAGTGCCAAAATATTCCTCAGCCCCTGTGTTTTTCAATGGGATAGGTTTAAAGTCAATACAACACATCAGGTATCCACTTCCTGTCAGAAAATGTCTCAGGGTTTTGCCTGCCAAATGAGTTCTGTTATACTCACAGACACCATTCAAACAGTTTTAGAAACTTTAGAGTGTTTTCTATCCATATATAATAAGTATATGCATATTCTAGTTACTGGATAGGATTAGTAACCAGATTAAATCGGGTACATTTTTTTTATCCAGACGTGCAAATGCTGCCCCCTAGCCCTAACAGGTTAACGTCGGTAGCCCTGCCCCCTGGTAAACAGTGTATGATCGCTGGATGATTTGTTTTAAGTCTAATACTGCGGGTAATGGAGTCGCCAATGATTAGGATTTTCAATTTGTCAGAGCTAATTTTGGGAAGCTTCGGCCTCTCAGACCCCGTAACGGGAGGAGTAGAGACCAGAGAAGGCTCGGCCTCTGACTCCGACTCATTGCTTAATGGGGAGAACCGGTTGAAAGTTTCTGTCGGCTGAATGAGCGACACCGGTTGAGCATTCCTACAGCATTTCCCTCCAGAAGCCATGAGAAAGTTGTCCGGCTGCGAGGACCGTGCGAGGGGATTTATACTAACGTTACTATCTGTACTTATTGGTGCCACAGATGCTGTTTCATCCTTTCCTACACTGAAATTACCCTTGCCTAACGATTGCGTCTGAAGCTGGGCTTGCAGCACAGCTATCCTCGCTGTAAGGCGATCATTCTCCTGTATATTGTAAGTACAACGACTGCAATTAGAAGGCATCATGTTAATGTTACTTAGCTTCGGCTGGTGGAGGTCCTGACGAACCATGTCCAGATAAAACGTCCGGAGTGACAAAGTTGAATGAAAAAAAGTCAAGTGAGTGAAAAAACTAAAAATATAAACGGTAATTAAAAAGTAAAAAATGTAAAGTTGTGAGGTAGCAAAGTAAGGTTGGCAACAGAATGCACAGCAGCACGTAAACAAGTCTGCAATTGCACTTTATGGCAGCGAAGTGTGGGGTCCACTTGCAAAACAAGATTTGATCAAATGGGACAAACACCCCATTGAAACCCTGCATGCAGAGTTCTGTAAGATTCTCCTACATATCCAGAGGAAAACTACAAACAATGCATGCAGGGCAGAATTAGGCCAATATCCACTAATAATAAAAACTCAAAAAAGGGCAATTAAGTTTTGGAAACATCTAAAATACAGTGACCCCCTCTCATATCATTACCAAGCCCTGCAATGACAAGAGCTGAGCAAAGAAAAGAGTCTCCTCATCCAGCTGGTCCTGGGGCTGAGTTCACAAACCTGTTCTACTAAAACACTGAAGCCTCAGGACCAGAACATACAATCAATCAGAATAAACCAAATTACAACACAGTCAAAACAAAACTACATTGCTTATTGGGAAACACAAGCACACACACAAAGCAAAATGCAGTGCTATCTGGCCCTAAATCGACAGTACACCGTGGCTAAATATTTGACCATGGTTACTGATCAAAACCTTGACAAAGTACAGGCTCAGTGAGCACAGCCTTGCCATTGAGAAGGGTAGACACAGGAAAACCTGGCTTCCTGTAGAGGAAAGGCTGTGCAACCACTGCACAACAGCAGAACCTGAGAAAGAGCTGCATTTCCTGACAAAATGTAAAAAATATAAAACAATTAGAGAGTGTCATTTTCCCAAATTCAAAGACCTCTCTGATGAGAGTAGGCTACCCGTCCTGTTGGGGGAGGATGCAGAGTGCTGTGGGTTGGCAGCGCACTACATTGCTTCCTGCCATAAGTTGAGGGACAGTGTCTGACAGACCAATCAACCTGCACATGTCCTCTACTGTATGCTTATTGTTATTGTTCAATGTATGGTTATTTTGTTGTTACTGTTGTCCCGTTGCCAATAAAAAAAAATATATGTTTTAATTTAATGAAAATATCTAGACCAAGAGGAGAGAGACCAACAGGAGAGAGAGAGACCAACAGGAGAGAGAGAGACCAACAGGAGAGAGAGCGAGACCAACAGGAGAGAGAGAGAGAGAATAACAGGAGAGAGAGAGAGACCAACAGGAGAGAGAGAGACTAACAGGAGAGAGAGCGAGGCCAACAGGAGAGAGAGAGACCAACAGGAGAGAGAGAGACCAACAGGAGAGAGAGAGAGACCAACAGGAGAGAGACCAACAGGAGAGAGATGGAGACCAACAGGAGAGAGAGAGACCAACAGGAGAGAGAGACCAACAAGAGAGACCAACAGGAGAGAGAGAGAGACCAACAGGAGAGAGAGAGACCAACAGGAGAGAGATGGAGACCAACAGGAGAGAGAGAGAGACCAACAGGACAGAGAGAGAGAGAGAGAGAGACCAACAGGAGAGAGAGAGAGAGAGAGAGAGAGAGACCAACAGGAGAGAGAGAGACCAACAGGAGAGAGAGAGAGAGAGAGAGACCAACAGGAGAGAGAGACCGAGAGACCAACAGGAGAGAGAGACAGAGAGACCAACAGGAGAGAGAGACAGACCAACAGGAGAGAGTGAGACCAACAGGAGAGAGAGAGAGACCAACAGGAGAGAGAGAGACCAACAGGAGAGAGAGAGACCAACAGGAGATAGAGAGACCAACAGGAGATAGAGAGAGAGAGAGAGAGAGACCAACAGGAGAGAGAGATACCAACAGGCAAGAGAGAGACCAACAGGAGAGAGAGAGAGAGACAAACAGGAGAGAGAGGGACCAACAGGAGAGAGAGAAACCAACAGGTGAGAGAGAGACCAACAGGAGAGAGAGAGAGAGAGAGAGAGAGAGAGAGAGAGAGAGAGACCAACAGGAGAGAGAGGGACCAACAGGAGAGAGAGAGAGACCAACAGGAGAGAGAGAGAGAGAACAACAGGAGAGAGAGAGAGAGAGAGAGAGACCAACAGGAGAGAGAGAGAGACCAACAGGAGAAAGAGAGAGGCCAACAGGAGAGAGAGAGAGACAAACAGGAGAGAGATGGAGACCAACAGGAGAGAGAGAGAGACCATCATTAGAGAGAGAGAGAGACCAACAGGAGAGAGAGAGAGAGACCAACCGCAGAGAGGGAGAGAGAGAGACCAACAGGAGAGAGAGACAGAGAGACCAACAGCAGAGAGAGAGAGAGAGACCAACAGGAGAGAGAGACAGAGAGACCAACAGGAGAGAGAGACAGACCAACAGGAGAGAGAGAGACCAACAGGAGAGAGAGAGAGAGACCAACAGGAGAGAGAGAGACCAACAGGAGAGAGAGAGAGACCAACAGGAGAGAGAGGGAGACCAACAGGAGAGAGGGAGACCAACAGGAGAGAGAGAGACTAACAGAAGAGAGAGAGAGAGAGACCAACAGGAGAGAGAGGGACCAACAGGAGAGAGAGAGAGAGAGAGACCAACAGGAGAGAGAGACCGAGAGACCAACAGGAGAGAGAGAGAGAGAGACCAACAGGAGAGAGAGACAGACCAACAGGAGAGAGAGAGAGACCAACAGGAGAGAGAGAGAGAGAGAGAGAGAGAGAGAGAGAGAGAGAGAGAGAGAGACCAACAGGAGAGACAGAGACCAAGAGGAGAGAGAGAGAGACCAACAGGAGAGAGAGAGACCAACAGGAGAGAGAAAGAGACCAACAGGAGAGAGCGAGAGAGACCAACAGGAGAGAGAGAGAGAGACCAACAGGAGAGAGAGGGACCAACAGGAGAGAGAGAGACCAACAGGAGAGAGAGAGACCAACAGGAGAGAGTGACTGAGAGACCAACAGGAGAGTGAGACAGAGAGACCAACAGGAGAGTGAGACAGAGAGACCAACAGGAGAGATTGAGAGACCAACAGGAGAGATTGAGAGACCAACAGGAGAGAGAGAGAGACCAACAGGAGAGAGAGAGAGAGAGAGAGAGAGAGAGAGAGAGAGAGAGAGAGAGAGAGAGAGAGAGAGAGAGAGAGAGAGAGAGAGAGAGAGAGAGAGAGAGAGAGAGAGAGAGAGAGACCAACAGGAGAGAGGGAGACTAACAGAAGAGAGGGAGACTAACAGAAGAGAGAGAGAGATACCAACAGGAGAGAGAGAGAGACCAACAGGAGAGAGAGAGAGAGAGACCAACAGGAGAGAGAGAGAGACCAACAGGAGAGAGGGAGAGACCAACAGAAGAGAGAGAGAGAGAGAGACCAACAGGAGAGAGAGAGAGAGAGAGAGAGACCAACAGGAGAGAGAGGGACCAACAGGAGAGAGAGAGAGAGACCAACAGGAGAGAGAGAGAGAGAGACCAACAGGAGAGAGAGAGACCAACAGGAGAGAGAGAGACCAACAGGAGAGAGAGAGAGACCAACAGGAGAGAGAGAGACCAACAGGAGAGAGAGAGAGACTAACAGAAGAGAGAGAGAGATACCAACAGGAGAGAGAGGGACCAACAGGAGAGAGAGAGACCAACAGGAGAGAGGGAGACCAACAGAAGAGAGAGAGAGAGAGAGACCAACAGGAGAGAGAGGGACCAACAGGAGAGAGAGACCGAGAGACCAACAGGAGAGAGAGAGAGAGACCAACAGGAGAGAGAGAGAGACCAACAGGAGAGAGAGAGAGAGAGACCAACAGGAGAGAGAGAGAGAGAGAGACCAACAGGAGAGAGAGAGACCAACAGGAGAGAGAGAGAGAGACCAACAGGAGAGCGAGAGAGAGAGAGAGAGAAAGAGAGACCAACAGGAGAGAGGGAGAGACCAACAGGAGAGAGAGAGACCAACAGGAGAGAGAGACCGAGAGACCAACAGGAGAGAGAGACATAGAGACCAACAGGAGAGAGAGAGAGAGAGAGAGAGAGAGAGAGAGAGAGAGACAAACAGGAGAGAGAGAGACCAAGAGGAGAAAGAGAGAGACCAACAGGAGAGAGATGGACCAACAGGAGAGAGAGAGAGACCAACAGGAGATAGAGACTAACAGGAGAGAGAGAGAGAGAGAGAGAGAGAGAGACCAACAGGAGAGAGAGAGAGAGACCAACAGGAGAGAGAGAGACACCAACGGGAGAGAGGGAGACCAACAGGAGAGAGAGAGACCAACAGGAGAGAGAAAGAGAGAGAGAGAGACTAACAGGAGAGAGAGAGAGAGAGAGACCAACAGGAGAGAGAGAGACCAACAGGAGAGAGAGAGACCAACAGGAGAGAGAGACAAAGAGATAGAGACCAACAGGAGAGAGAGAAAGAGAGACCAACAGGAGAGAGAGAGAGAGACCAACAGGAGAGAGAGACAGAGAGACCAACAGGAGAGAGAGAGAGAGACCAACAGGAGAGCGAGAGAGAGAGAGAGAGAAAGAGAGACCAACAGGAGAGAGAGAGAGACCAACAGGAGAGAGAGAGACCAACAGGAGAGAGAGACCGAGAGACCAACAGGAGAGAGAGACATAGAGACCAACAGGAGAGAGAGAGAGAGAGAGAGAGAGACCAACAGGAGAGAGAGAGACCAAGAGGAGAAAGAGAGAGACCAACAGGAGAGAGAGAGAGACCAACAGGAGAGAGAGAGAGACCAACAGGAGATAGAGAGAGACTAACAGGAGAGAGAGAGAGAGAGAGAGAGAGAGAGAGAGAGAGAGACCAACAGGAGAGAGAGGGACCAACAGGAGAGAGAGACCAACAGGAGAGAGAGAGAGAGACCAACAGGAGAGAGAGAGAGACCAACGGGAGAGAGGGAGACCAACAGGAGAGAGAGAGACCAACAGGAGAGAGAAAGAGAGAGAGAGAGACTAACAGGAGAGAGAGAGAGAGAGAGACCAACAGGAGAGAGAGAGACCAACAGGAGAGAGAGAGAACAACAGGAGAGAGAGACCAAGAGGAGAGAGAGAGACCAACAGGAGAGAGAGACCGAGAGACCAACAGGAGAGAGAGACAGAGAGACCAACAGGAGAGAGAGACAGACCAACAGGAGAGAGAGAGACCAACAGGAGAGAGAGAGAGAGAGAGTCCAACAGGAGAGAGAGGGACCAACAGGAGAGAGAGAGAGAGAGAGAGAGAGAGAGAGAGAGAGAGAGAGAGAGAGACCAACAGGAGAGAGAGAAACCAACAGGAGAGAGAGAGAGAGAGAGAGAGAAAGAGTGAGAGACCAACAGGAGAGAGAGAGAGACCAAGAGGAGAGAGAGAGAGAGACCAACAGGAGAGAGAGAGACCAACAGGAGAGAGAGAGACCAACAGGAGATAGAGAGAGACCAACAGGAGAGAGAGAGAGACCAACAGGAGAGAGAGAGAGACCAACAGGAGATAGAGAGAGACTAACAGGAGATATAGAGAGAGAGAGAGAGAGAGAGAGACCAACAGGAGAGAGAGACCAACAGGAGAGAGAGAGAGACCAACAGGAGAGAGAGAGAGAGACCAACAGGAGAGAGGGAGACCAACAGGAGAGAGAGAGAGACCAACAGGAGAGAGAGAGAGACCAACAGGAGAGAGAGAGAGACCAACAGGAGAGAGAAAGACCAACAGGAGAGAGAGAGAGAGACTAACAGGAGAGAGAGAGAGAGAGACCAACAGGAGAGAGAGAGACCAACAGGAGAGAGAGAGACTAACAGGAGAGAGAGAGAGAGTGCGAGAGACCAACAGGAGAGAGAGGTACCAACAGCAGAGAGAGACACCAACAGGAGATAGAGACCAACAGCAGAGAGAGACAGAGAGACCAACAGGAGAGAGAGACAGACCAACAGGAGAGAGAGAGACCAACAGTAGAGAGAGAGAGAGAGAGAGAGAGAGAGAGAGAGAGAGACCAACAGGAGAGAGAGAGACCAAGAGGAGAGAGAGAGAGACCAAGAGGAGAGAGAGAGAGAGACCAACAGGAGAGAGAGAGACCAACAGGAGAGAGAGAGAGAGACCAACAGGAGAGAGAGAGAGACCAACGGGAGAGAGGGAGACCAACAGGAGAGAGAGAGACCAACAGGAGAGAGAAAGAGAGAGAGAGAGACTAACAGGAGAGAGAGAGAGAGAGACCAACAGGAGAGAGAGACCAACAGGAGAGAGAGAGACCAACAGGAGAGAGAGACCAAGAGATAGAGACCAACAGGAGAGAGAGAAAGAGAGACGAACAGGAGAGAGAGACAGACCAACAGGAGAGAGAGAGACCAACAGGAGAGAGAGAGAGAGAGAGAGAGAGAGAGAGAGAGAGACCAACAGGAGAGAGAGAGACCAAGAGGAGAGAGAGAGAGACCAACAGGAGAGAGACCAACAGGAGAGAGAGAGACCAACAGGAGATAGAGAGAGACTAACAGGAGAGAGAGAGAGAGAGAGAGAGAGAGAGAGACCAACAGGAGACAGAGAGACCAACAGGAGAGAGAGAGAGAGACCAACAGGAGAGAGAGAGAGACCAACAGGAGAGAGAGACCAACAGGAGAGAGATACAGAGAGACCAACAGGAGAGAGAGAGAGAGAGACCAACAGGAGAGAGAGAGAGAGAGAGACACACAGGAGAGAGAGAGACCAACAGGAGAGAGAGAGAGAGAGACCAAAAGGAGAGAGAGAGACCAAAAGGAGAGAGAGAGACCAAAAGGAGAGAGAGAGACCAACAGGAGAGAGATGGAGACCAACAGGAGAGAGAGAGAGACCAACAGGAGAGAGAGAGAGAGAGAGAGAGAGAGACAGAGATACCAACAGGAGACAGAGAGACCAACAGGAGAGAGAGAGAGAGACCAACAGGAGAGAGAGAGAGACCAACAGGAGAGAGAGACCAACAGGAGAGAGAGACAGAGAGACCAACAGGAGAGAGAGAGAGAGAGACCAACAGGAGAGAGAGAGAGAGAGACCAACAGGAGAGAGAGAGACCAACAGGAGAGAGAGAGAGAGAGAGAGAGAGAGAGCCAAAAGGAGAGAGAGAGACCAAAAGGAGAGAGAGAGACCAACAGGAGAGAGATGGAGACCAACAGGAGAGAGAGAGAGAGAGAGAGAGAGAGAGAGACCAACAGGAGAGAGAGAGACCAACAGGAGAGAGAGAGACCAACAGGAGAGAGAGAGACCAACAGGAGAGAGAGAGACCAACAGGAGAGACAAATACCAACAGGAGAGAGAGAGTGACCAACAGGAGAGAGAGACCGAGAGACCAACATGAGAGAGAGACAGAGAGACCAACAGGAGAGAGAGAGAGAGACCAACAGGAGAGCGAGAGAGAAAGAGAGAGAGAGACCAACAGGAGAGAGAGAGAGACCAACAGGAGAGAGAGAGACCAACAGGAGAGAGAGACCGAGAGACCAACAGGAGAGAGAGACATAGAGACCAAAAGGAGAGAGAGAGAGAGAGAGAGAGAGAGAGAGAGACCAACAGGAGAGAGAGGGACCAACAGGAGAGAGAGAGACCAACAGGAGAGAGGGAGAGAGACCAACAGGAGAGATAGAGAGAGCAACTGGAGAAAGGGAGACCAACAGGAGAGAGAGAGACCAACAGGAGAGAGAAAGAGAGAGAGAGAGACTAACAGGAGAGAGAGAGAGAGAGAGACCAACAGGAGAGAGAGAGACCAACAGGAGAGAGAGAGACCAACAGGAGAGAGAGACCAAGAGATAGAGACCAACAGGAGAGAGAGAAAGAGAGACCAACAGGAGAGAGAGAGAGAGACCAACAGGAGAGAGAGAGACCAACAGGAGAGAGAGAGAGAGACCAAAAGGAGAGAGAGAGAGAGAGAGAGAGAGAGAGACCAACAGGAGAGAGAGAGACCAACAGGAGAGAGAGAGACCAACAGGAGAGAGAGAGACCAACAGGAGAGACAAATACCAACAGGAGAGAGAGAGACCAACAGGAGAGAGAGAGACCAACAGGAGAGAGAGAGACCAACAGGAGAGAGAGAGACCAACAGGAGAGACAAATACCAACAGGAGAGAGAGAGTGACCAACAGAAGAGAGAAAGAGACCAACGGGAGAGAGGGAGACCAACAGGAGAGAGAGACCGAGAGACCAACATGAGAGAGAGACAGAGAGACCAACAGGAGAGAGAGAGAGAGACCAACAGGAGAGCGAGAGAGAGAGAGAGAGAGAGAGACCAACAGGAGAGAGAGAGAGAGACCAACAGGAGAGAGAGAGACCAACAGGAGAGAGAGAGACCAACAGGAGAGAGAGACCAAGAGATAGAGACCAACAGGAGAGAGAGAAAGAGAGACCAACAGGAGAGAGAGAGAGAGACCAACAGGAGAGAGAGAGACCAACGGGAGAGAGAGAGAGAGAGAGAGAGACCAACAGGAGAGAGAGAGACTAACAGGAGAGAGAGAGACCAACAGGAGAGAGAGAGAGACCAACAGGAGATAGAGAGAGACTAACAGGAGAGAGAGAGAGAGAGAGAGAGAGAGAGAGAGAGAGAGAGAGAGAGAGACCAACAGGAGAGAGAGGGACCATAGGAGAGAGAGAGACCAACAGGAGAGAGAGAGAGAGAGAGAGAGAGAGAGAAGTCATGCAGAAGAACAGCTCCTGACTTGTTATAACTTTTTGGTTGTTAAGAGCGAGATTAACACGACTAAATTAGCAAAAAATGTATAGGTAATCAAATTGTACAACTGAAGATCAACACAGGAGGAAAAGATTGACAGAGAGTGAGTTAAAAGACCAATCTTCATCGTGGTAGCTAGCCAAATTCAAATCTGTCAACTAGCTTATCGTCTAGCTCTAACCGTTTACTGGTGGTAACCATAGCAACATGGCCACTGAGGCAGCGCTAGCAGCGACAGCAACGGCAGAGACTGAGAGATTTTCGCCGTTGTTTTTTGAATACCCAGCAGAAATCAAATCAGAGAAGGGAAGAATCAACTTTAAACACAGAATTCTGAGGGAGAACCCAGAAACTTTGTTCGCCGACTGCTCACAAAACGGGACTGTTACAAACCTGTTATTTTACACAGACCACACTACTGCCTGGCATACAGCTGTAACCAGGCATTTCAGCTATACCACGAAGAAAGGCATCTGCAAGGGAAGGCAAATCCACATTTTTGAGGACAGCGATAAGGACCAGGAAAACAGGTTTCTGACGGTAAACATGTATCAGAACGGCACTATCATGGTCCAGGGCAGTGAGGCTGCACTCAGCTCTGTTGTGCAGGACTTCCCCACTCTAAGGAAGATAGCAGAAAGCAAAAAGAAAAGGACAGCACCCCGACCTCTCCCCTCACCTCAGGCACCCCAACAGCAGGACTATCCTCCCCCTGCCTGCCTACAACCACCAGAGCCAAGACCACACTACTATCAGCCTGTTGAGAGACAGGCTGGCTGTGTTAGAGGTATGGGTTACTGAGCTGAAGGAGCAGCCCCCAGCTACACCACCACCAGCCCAGACACAGAGCTTCTACAGGACCAGATCAACCAGTGCAGGACCCAGCTGAAGAACTCTGTCCAGGAGCTGAGAGAGAGCCTTACCACAGCTCTTGAGGAGGTAAAGGCCACCATAAGGAGAGAGCTAGTGCAGGTAAAGGAGGAGATGGCAAAGGAGGTGTCTGTCATCAAGAGGGTGCTACAGCACAGAGAACAGACTGTAGAGACTCCCAGAGAGAAGCTGCAGCCCCTCACCACCCCTAACAACCCCACTGACCCACCTTTACCCACAATCCCCCCCCATACCGACAACACTCTACCCACACCCCCAGTCAACAAAGGGGCCCAAATAGAGACCCCTACTACAGAGAGAAGCTCTCTGCCCCCCCTGACACACCCCCACACCCCCTCCATGTACACAGGCCCTGTGTACTCCAGCCCCAGACCGTAAACACACTAATCTGGCAAAACCCTCTGAGGTGGCCATCCTCATTGACTCAAATGGGAAATTCATCCAAGAAGATAAACTCTTCCCCCAACACAAGGTGTGCAAAATATGGTGCCCAAAAAACACAGGATGCACTCCACATCCTGTCCCAGCCTGACTTTGGCACACCAGGCCACATTATTATTCACACCGGCACCAACAACCTGCGAGAGGAACAGGAGAGAGTAGGCAGCCTGGTCAACAGAGTAGCAGAGAGGGCCTCTGAGTTGTTCCCCAACTCCCACATCACCATCTCCACTCTGCTGCCCCGCAAAGACTTTCATCCCCGTACTATTCAGAAAGTCAACGCCGACATCACCAGAGGGTGTGGCCTACTCCCGAACGTACACGTTGCTCACCACCCAACAATCACCCCAGAGCATCTACACGACCACTCCCACCTGAGGAAGCAGACAGTAGGGATGTTTGCCAAGTCTCTAAAGGACGTGGCACTTGGTAGACAAACACCCCATGCTATACTGGACAGAGGACCACCCAGAGACCCCCTACCAGACCACTGCACCACCAAGGAGCCCCAGGCCCCTTCAACGCCACACCAGACCCAGTGCACCCCACAGGCCCCACCCACCCCCAGAGCATCACCACTTCCATCGGCTTAGCCAGACCAGACCGGGCCCAGCCTATTATCCCGCACCAGACCACCACCCCTACCCGACCAGAGAGGAAGTCCCACGGCCCAGACCTGGCCCCCCTCCACCTCACAGGGCCCAACAGCAGGAACAGCGCAGCTACGCGGAGGTCGTCAGAGGACAGGAGAACCCTGTAGGATTAAGTGAGATTAAACAGCTCCTCCAATACATCTGCACTAAACTGCACTAAACACACACGGACGCATACACACACACACACACACACCTATTGTACTAGAATTTACTTGTTCAATGAATAGGAATATTTAACAGAATAACAGAATAAATGTTAGCTGATATCCTGTTTATTTCACTCTTAACAAATTATTAGTTAATAGTTACTGTGTTTCTGACTGCTATTCTTTCTTTTTGCAACATGAAATCACTATCAGTTAGCATGTGGAACATCCAGGGTCTAAACTCATCAACCTTTGGTCTGAAGAGTTTAGCACTGGAGTTCAACAAAAATCTTAAAGATGTTGATGTCATCATTCTGCAGGAGACATGGTGTAAGGCTGACGTTGTCACTCACTGTCCCACAGGCTACAGAGAGGTCATTGTGCCGTCACAGAAACACAGCTCTGTCAATAGAGGCAGAGACTCTGGAGGATTGATCATTTGGTACAAATCCGAACTACAAAATCTAATTGATCCCCTCAAAATTGGCAAATACCACATTTGGTTAAAACTAAAAAAGAACTTGTACTGACAGAAAAAGATGTGTTCCTTTGTGCAATATATATCCCCCTCAGAATCCCCATATTACTCAGAGGAGATCTTCCCCACCCTTGAGGAAGAGACGTGCCATTTCCAGGCCCAGGGAAATGTGCTCATCTGTGGGGACACAAATGCGCGCACAGGAACACTACCTGATCTAACGAGCACACGAGGGGACAGCTTTATTACAGGCCATACTGTTTCTAACTGTCTTAATCTCCCCCATAGAAACAACAGTGACAGCACCGTCAACAAAAACGGAAGGGATCTTTTGCAGCTCTGTAGAAGCCTGGGTCTGTACTTTGTCAATGGTAGGTTACGGGGGGACTCTTTGGGGAGATTCACCTACTGCTCACCTCTTGGCCACAGTACAGTAGACTATATGATCACAGACATGGACCCTTTCTCTCTCAGCTCATTCACTGTCAAGCCACTAACACCTCTGTCTGATCACAGCCAAATTACGTTGTTCCTCAAAAGAACAGACATGGAAACAACCACACATTCACAGCCCAGTAAGCTGTACAACATCAGAAATTCATACAGATGGGCCCAAAACAGCACAGAAGAATACCAGAAAGCAACCTGGAACCAAAATATCCAAACACTCTTAGATAACTTTCTGGATACCACATTCACTCACAGTAAAGAAGGCATCAATCTAGCAGTACGAAACATCAACTATATATTCAGGCAAACGGCAAAAGAAGCACAATTGAAATTGATAAAAACAAAACTAAAAAAATCGCAGATGACAACTGGTTTGATGCAGATTTTAAAATTATAAGGAAAAACCTTAGAACACTATCCAACCAAAAGCACAGAGACCCAAATAATGGTGAACTACGCCTTCATTACTGTGAGACTTTAAAACTCTATAAACGTACACTCAGAACCAAAAAAGCACAGTACAACAGCAAGCAGCTGACACTAATTGAGGAGTCCATAAACACAAACAACTTTTGGCAAAATTGGAAAAAACTAAAAAAATCTAAACAAGAGGAATTAGCGATACAAAATGGTGACGTATGGACGACCCATTTCAAAACACTCTACAACACCGTTCAAATTGACACAAACGCAGAACAACGCCAAATCCATGAGAAGTTGAATGGATTAGAAAAAGCTATAAAGGACAATCAAAACCCATTGGACTCCCCAATTACTGACCAGGAGCTCTATAAGAAACTTCAGGCCCTCAAATTTAAAAAAAGCATGCGGACCTGATGGCATCCAAAATGAGATGCTCAAACTCACTAGTGCAAAATTTCAATTGGCTATATTAAAACTGTTTAATTTGATCCTGAGTGTAGGTTATTTCCCTGACATCTGGAATCAAGGACTCATAACCCCAATCTTTAAGAACGGAGACAAATTTGACCCTAACAATTACAGAGGCATTTGTGTGAACAGTAACCTGGGGAAGGTTTTCTGTAGTATCATCAATGTAAGAGTTCTAAACTTCCTTAATAAGCACAATGTCTTGAGTAAAAGCCAAATTGGATTTATACCAAAACATCGCATAACTGATCATATTTACACCTTACACACCCTGATAGATAAACATGTCCACCAAAATAATACCAAAATATATTGCTTTATCGACTTCCAAAAAGCATTTGATTCTATTTGGCATACAGGACTGTTCTACAAAGTTATTGAAAGTGGTGTAGGGGGAAAAACATATGACATAATTAAATCAATGTATACTGGCAATACGTGCAGCATTAAAATTGGTAAGAAAAGAACAGAATTCTTTAACCAGGGGCGGGGCCTTCGTCAGGGTTGCAATCTGAGCCCTGCACTATTCAATATTTACATTAACGAATTGGCCACTATTCTAGAAAAATCCTCAGCCCCTGGTGTTAGTCTCCACAATTCAGAAGTTAAATGCCTACTCTTCGCAGATGACCTATGCCTGATGTCACCCACAGCACCTGGCCTACAGCAGAGCCTGGACCTGCTAGAGCAGTACTGCCAGACCTGGGCCCTGGCAGTAAACCCCAAAAAGACTAAAATAATGATTTTCCAGAGAAGATCCAGATCTCAGGGAATTAGACCAAAGTTCTCAATTGGTACAAAATATATAGAGTACTGTACACACTACAATTACTTAGGTTTAAAAATAAGCTCAACTGGACACCTTAATGAGGCAGTGAATGAACTGAGAGAGAAAGCACGCAGGGCATTCTACGCCATTAAAAAGCAAATTCAAATTGAAATACCTATTAAAATTTGGCTAAAACTAATTGAATATGTCATTGAACCAATTGCACTTTATGGCATCGAGGTGTGGGGTCCACTTGCAAAACAAGATTTCATCAAATGGGACAAACACCCCATTGAAACCCTACATGCAGAGTTCTGTAAGATTCTCCTACGTGTCCAGAGGAAAACTACAAACAATGCATGCAGGGCAGAATTAGGCCAATATCCACTAATAATAAAAACTCAAAAAAGAGCAATTAAGTTTTGGAAACATCTAAAATACAGTGACCCCCTCTCATATCATTACCAATCCCTGCAATGCCAAGAGCTGAGCAAAGAAAAGAGTCCCCTCATCCAGCTGGTCCTGGGGCTGAGTTCACTAACCTGTTCTACTAACACACTGAAGCCTCAGGACCAGAACATCCAATCAATCAGAATAAACCAAATTACAACACAGTCAAAACAAAACTACATTGCTTATTGGGAAACACAAGCACAAACACAAAGCAAAATGCAGTGCTATCTGGCCCTAAATCGACAGTACACTATGGCTAAATATTTGACCATGGTTACTGATCAAAACCTTAGAAAAACCTTGACAAAGTACAGGCTCAGTGAGCACAGCCTTGCCATTGAAAAGGGTAGACACAGGAAAACCTGGCTCCCTGTAGAGGAAAGGCTGTGCAACCACTGCACCACAGCAGAACCTGAGACGGAGCTACATTTCCTGACAAAATGTCAAAAATATAAAA
Source organism: Salmo salar (assembly GCF_905237065.1). Taxonomy (NCBI): domain Eukaryota; kingdom Metazoa; phylum Chordata; class Actinopteri; order Salmoniformes; family Salmonidae; genus Salmo; species Salmo salar. Next base: position 2,224,018 of record NC_059454.1, read on the forward strand.
CAATTAGAGAATGTCATTTCCCCAAATTTGAAACCCTTATTCAAGGTTTCACAGACCTCTCTGATGAGGATAGGCTACCCGTCCTGTTGGGGGAGGACGCAGAGAGCTGTGGGTTGGCAGCGCACTACATTGCTGCCTGCCATAAGTTGAGGGACAGTGTCTGACAGACCAATAAACCTGCACATGTCCTCTACTGTATGATTATTGTTATTGTTCAATGTGTTGGTTATTTTGACCCTTGGTTATTGTTGTTACTGTTGTCCCGTTGACAATATTTGATTCTCATTTTTATTTATTTTTATATTGTAAATATCCAAAATAAGCTTTGGCAATATGTATATTGTTACGTCATGCCAATAAAGCGAATTGAATTGAATTGAATTGAATTGAGAGACCAACAGGAGAGAGATATACCAACAGGAGAGAGATACCGAGAGACCAACAGGAGAGAGAGACAGACCAACAGGAGAGAGAGAGAGACCAACAGGAGAGAAGGAGAGAGAGAGAGAGAGAGAGAGAGAGAGAGACCAACAGGAGAGAGAGAGACCAAGAGGAGAGAGAGAGAGACCAACAGGAGAGAGAGAGACCAACAGGGGAGAGAGAGACCAACAGGAGACAGAGAGAGACCAACAGGAGAGAGAGACCAACAGGAGAGAGAGACAGAGAGACCAACAGGAGAGAGAGAGAGAGAGACCAACAGGAGAGAGAGAGAGACCAACAGGAGAGAGAGAGACCAACAGGAGAGAGAGACCGAGAGACCAACAGGAGAGAGAGACCGAGAGACCAACAGGAGAGAGAGACATAGAGACCAACAGGAGAGAGAGAGAGAGAGAGAGAGAGAGAGAGACCAACAGGAGAGAGAGAGACCAAGAGGAGAAAGAGAGAGACCAACAGGAGAGAGAGAGACCAACAGGAGAGAGAGAGAGACCAACAGGAGATAGAGAGAGACTAACAGGAGAGAGAGAGAGAGAGAGAGAGAGACCAACAGGAGAGAGAGGGACCAACAGGAGAGAGAGAGACCAACAGGAGAGAGAGAGAGAGACCAACAGGAGAGAGAGAGAGACCAACGGGAGAGAGGGAGACCAACAGGAGAGAGAGAGACCAACAGGAGAGAGAAAGAGAGAGAGAGACTAACAGGAGAGAGAGAGAGAGAGACCAACAGGAGAGAGAGAGACCAACAGGAGAGAGAGAGACCAACAGGAGAGAGAGACCAAGAGATAGAGACAAACAGGAGAGAGAGAAAGAGAGACCAACAGGAGAGAGAGAGAGAGACCAACAGGAGAGAGAGAGTGACCAACAGAAGAGAGAAAGAGACCAACGGGAGAGAGGGAGACCAACAGGAGAGAGAGACCGAGAAACCAACAGGAGAGAGAGACATAGAGACCAACAGGAGAGAGAGAGAGAGAGAGAGAGAGAGACCAACAGGAGAGAGAGAGACCAAGAGGAGAAAGAGAGAGACCAACAGGAGAGAGAGAGAGAGACCAACAGAAGAGAGAGAGAGACCAACAGGAGATAGAGAGAGACTAACAGGAGAGAGAGAGAGAGAGAGAGAGAGAGAGAGAGAGAGAGAGAGAGAGACCAACAGGAGAGAGAGGGACCAACAGGAGAGAGAGAGACCACCAGGAGAGAGAGAGAGAGACCAACAGGAGAGAGAGAGAGACCAACGGGAGAGAGGGAGACCAACAGCAGAGAGAGAGACCAACAGGAGAGAGAAAGAGAGAGAGAGAGACTAACAGGAGAGAGAGAGAGACCAACAGGAGAGAGAGAGACCAACAGGAGAGAGAGAGACCAACAGGAGAGAGAGACCAAGAGATAGAGACCAACAGGAGAGAGAGAAAGAGAGACCAACAGGAGAGAGAGAGAGACCAACAGGAGAGAGATATACCAACATGAGAGAGATACCGAGAGACCAACAGGAGAGAGAGACAGAGTGACCAACAGGAGAGAGAGACAGACCAACAGGAGAGAGAGAGAGACCAACAGGAGAGAAGGAGAGAGAGAGAGAGAGAGAGAGAGAGAGAGAGAGAGAGAGACCAACAGGAGAGAGAGAGACCAAGAGGAGAGAGAGAGAGACCAACAGGAGAGAGAGAGACCAACAGGGGAGAGAGAGACCAACAGGAGACAGAGAGAGACCAACAGGAGAGAGAGACCAACAGGAGAGAGAGACAGAGAGACCAACAGGAGAGAGAGAGAGAGAGACCAACAGGAGAGAGAGAGAGACCAACAGGAGAGAGAGAGACCAACAGGAGAGAGAGACCGAGAGACCAACAGGAGAGAGAGACATAGAGACCAACAGGAGAGAGAGAGAGAGAGAGAGAGAGAGAGACCAACAGGAGAGAGAGAGACCAAGAGGAGAAAGAGAGAGACCAACAGGAGAGAGAGAGACCAACAGGAGAGAGAGAGAGACCAACAGGAGATAGAGAGAGACTAACAGGAGAGAGAGAGAGAGAGAGAGAGAGAGAGAGAGAGAGAGAGACAGAGAGAGAGAGAGAGAGAGAGAGAGAGAGAGACCAACAGGAGAGAGAGGGACCAACAGGAGAGAGAGAGACCAACAGGAGAGAGAGAGAGAGACCAACAGGAGAGAGAGAGAGACCAACGGGAGAGAGGGAGACCAACAGGAGAGAGAGAGACCAACAGGAGAGAGAAAGAGAGAGAGAGAGACAAACAGGAGAGAGAGAGAGAGACCAACAGGAGAGAGAGAGACCAACAGGAGAGAGAGAGACCAACAGGAGAGAGAGACCAAGAGATAGAGACAAACAGGAGAGAGAGAAAGAGAGACCAACAGGAGAGAGAGAGAGAGACCAACAGGAGAGAGAGAGACCAACAGGAGAGAGATACCGAGAGACCAACAGGAGAGAGAGACAGAGTGACCAACAGGAGAGAGAGACAGACCAACCTGGAGAGAGAGAGAGACCAACAGGAGAGAAGGAGAGAGAGAGAGAGAGAGAGAGAGAGAGAGACCAACAGGAGAGAGAGAGACCAAGAGGAGAGAGAGAGAGACCAACAGGAGAGAGAGAGACCAACAGGAGAGAGAGAGAGACCAACAGGAGATAGAGAGAGACCAACAGGAGAGATAGACCAACAGGAGAGAGAGACAGAGAGACCAACAGGAGAGAGAGAGAGAGAGACCAACAGGAGAGAGAGAGAGAGAGACCAACAGGAGAGAGAGAGACCAACAGGAGAGAGAGAGAGAGAGAGAGAGACCAAAAGGAGAGAGAGAGACACCAAAAGGAGAGAGAGAGACCAACAGGAGAGAGATGGAGACCAACAGGAGAGAGAGAGAGACCAACAGGAGAGAGAGAGAGAGAACAACAGGAGAGAGAGAGAGAGACCAACAGGAGAGAGAGAGACCAACAGGAGAGAGAGAGAGAGAGAGAGAGAGACCAACAGGATAGAGAGACAGAGAGACCAACAAGAGAGAAAGACAGACCAACAGGAGAGAGAGAGAGAGCAACAGGAGAGAGAGAGAGAGCGAGAGAGACCAACAGGAGAGAGAGACAGACCAACAGGAGAGAGAGAGACCAACAGGAGAGAGAGAGAGAGACCAACAGGAGAGAGAGAGAGACCAACAGGAGAGAGAGAGACCAAGAGGAGAGAGAGAGAGAGTGCGAGAGACCAACAGGAGAGAGAGGTACCAACAGGAGAGAGAGACACCAACAGGAGAGAGAGAGACATACAGGAGAGAGAGAGAGACCAACGGGAGAGAGAGAGAGACCAACAGGAGAGAGAGACCAACAGGAGAGAGAGAGAGACCAACAGGAGAGAGAGAGAGACCAACAGGAGAGAGAGACAGAGAGACCAACAGGAGAGAGAGACAGACCAACAGGAGAGAGAGAGACCAACAAGAGAGAGAGAGAAAGAGAGAGAGACCAACAGGAGAGAGAGAGAGAGAGAGACCAAAAGGAGAGAGAGAGAGAGACCAACAGGAGAGAGAGAGAGAGACCAACAGGAGAGAGAGACAGAGAGACCAACAGGCGAGAGAGACAGACCAACAGGAGAGAGAGAGAGAGAGACCAACAGGATAGAGAGACAGAGAGACCAACAGGAGAGAAAGACAGACCAATAGGAGAGAGAGAGAGCAACAGGAGAGAGAGAGAGAGCGAGAGAGACCAACAGGAGAGAGAGAGAGACCAACAGGAGAGAGAGAGACCAACAAGAGAGAGAGACCGAGAGACTAACAGGAGAGAGAGAGACAGAGTGACCAACAGGAGAGAGAGACAGACCAACAGGAGAGAGAGAGACCAACAGGAGAGAGAGAGAGAGAGAGACCAACAGGAGAGAGAGACCAACAGGAGAGAGAGAGAGACCAACAGGAGAGAGAAAGAGAGACCAACAGGAGAGAGAGAGAGACCAACAGGAGAGAGAGAGAGACCAACAGGAGAGAGAGAGAGACCAACAGGAGAGAGAGAGACCAACAGGAGATAGAGAGACTAACAGGAGAGAGAGAGAGAGTGCGAGAGACCAACAGGAGAGAGAGGTACCAACAGGAGAGAGAGACACCAACAGGAGAGAGAGACCAACAGGAGAGAGAGAGAGACCAACAGCAGAGAGAGACAGAGAGACCAACAGGAGAGAGAGACAGAACAACAGGAGAGAGAGAGACCAACAGGAGAGAGAGAGAGAGAGAGAGAGACCAACAGGAGAGAGAGAGACCAAGAGGAGAGAGAGAGAGACCAAGAGGAGAGAGAGAGAGAGACCAACAGCAGAGAGAGAGACCAACAGGAGAAAGAGAGAGACCAACAGGAGAGAGAGAGAGAGAGAGACCAACAGGAGAGAGTTAGAGACCAACAGGAGAGAGATGGAGACCAACATGAGAGAGAGAGACCAACAGGAGAGAGAGAGAGAGAGAGACCAACAGGAGAGAGAGAGACCAACAGGAGAGAGAGAGACCAACAGGAGAGAGAGACCGAGACACCAACAGGAGAGAGAGACAGAGAGACCAACAGGAGAGAGAGAGAGAGACCAACAGGAGAGAGAGAGAGAGAGAGAGAAGAGAGAGAGAACAACAGGAGAGAGAGAGAGCAAGAGGAGAGAGAGAGAGACCAACAGGAGAGAGAGACCAACAGGAGAGAAAGAGACCAACAGGAGAGAGAGAGACCAACAGGAGAGAGAGACGACAAGAGAGAGAGAGACCAACAAGAGAGAGAGAGAAAGAGAGACCAACAGGAGAGAGAGAGAGAGAGACCAAAAGGAGAGAGAGAGAGAGACCAACAGGAGAGAGAGAGAGAGACCAACAGGAGAGAGAGACAGAGAGACCAACAGGCGAGAGAGACAGACCAACAGGAGAGAGAGAGAGAGACCAACAGGATAGAGAGACAGAGAGACCAACAGGAGAGAAAGACAGACCAATAGGAGAGAGAGAGAGACAACAGGAGAGAGAGAGAGAGCGAGAGAGACCAACAGGAGAGAGAGAGAGACCAACAGGAGAGAGAGAGACCAACAAGAGAGAGAGACCGAGAGACTAACAGGAGAGAGAGAGACAGAGTGACCAACAGGAGAGAGAGACAGACCAACAGGAGAGAGAGAGACCAACAGGAGAGAGAGAGAGAGAGACCAACAGGAGAGAGAGACCAACAGGAGAGAGAGAGAGACCAACAGGAGAGAGAAAGAGAGACCAACAGGAGAGAGAGAGAGACCAACAGGAGAGAGAGAGAGACCAACAGGAGAGAGAGAGAGACCAACAGGAGAGAGAGAGACCAACAGGAGATAGAGAGACTAACAGGAGAGAGAGAGAGTCAGAGAGACCAACAGGAGAGAGAGGTACCAACAGGAGAGAGAGACACCAACAGGAGAGAGAGACCAACAGGAGAGAGAGAGAGACCAACAGCAGAGAGAGACAGAGAGACCAACAGGAGAGAGAGACAGAACAACAGGAGAGAGAGAGACCAACAGGAGAGAGAGAGAGAGAGAGAGACCAACAGGAGAGAGAGAGACCAAGAGGAGAGAGAGAGAACCAAGAGGAGAGAGAGAGAGAGACCAACAGCAGAGAGAGAGACCAACAGGAGAAAGAGAGAGACAAACAGGAGAGAGAGAGAGAGAGAACCAACAAGAGAGAGTTAGAGACCAACAGGAGAGAGATTGAGACCAACATGAGAGAGAGAGACCAACAGGAGAGAGAGAGAGAGACCAACAGGAGAGAGAGAGACCAACAGGAGAGAGAGAGACCAACAGGAGAGAGAGACAGAGAGACCAACAGGAGAGAGAGAGGACCAACAGGAGAGAGAGAGAGAGAGAGAAGAGAGAGAGAACAACAGGAGAGAGAGAGAGCAAGAGGAGAGAGAGAAGAAGACCAACAGGAGAGAGACGACCAACAGGAGAGAGAGAGACCAACAGGAGAGAGAGAGAGAGAGAGAGACTAACAGGAGAGAGAGAGAGAGACCAACAGGAGAGAGAGAGACCAACAGGAGAGAGAGAGAGAGAGAGAGAGAGAGAGCCAACAGGAGAGAGAGAGACCAACAGGAGAGAGAGACCAACAGGAGAGAGAGAGACCAACAGGAGAGAGAGAGAGACCAACAGGAGAGAGGGAGACCAACAGGAGAGAGAGAGAGACTAACAGGAGAGAGAGAGAGAGAGAGAGAGAGAGAGAGAGAGAGCGAGAGACCAACAGGAGAGAGAGAGACCAAGAGGACAGAGAGAGAGACCAAAAGGAGAGAGAGAGAAACCAACAGGAGAGAGAGAGACCAACAGGAGAGAGAGAGACCAACAGGAGAGAGAGAGAGACCAACAGGAGAGAGAGAGACCAACAGGAGAGAGAGAGAGAGACTAACAGGAGAGAGAGAGAGACCAACAGGAGAGAGAGAGACCAACAGGAGAGAGAGAGACTAACAGGAGAGAGAGAGAGAGTGCGAGAGACCAACAGGAGAGAGAGGTACCAACAGGAGAGAGAGACACCAACAGGAGAGAGAGAGAGACATACAGGAGAGAGAGAGAGACCAACGGGAGAGAGAGAGAGACCAACAGGAGAGAGAGACCAACAGGAGAGAGAGAGAGACCAACAGGAGAGAGAGAGAGACCAACAGGAGAGAGAGACAGAGAGACCAACAGGAGAGAGAGACAGACCAACAGGAGAGAGAGAGACCAACAAGAGAGAGAGAGAAAGAGAGAGAGACCAACAGGAGAGAGAGAGAGAGAGAGAGACCAAAAGGAGAGAGAGAGAGAGACCAACAGGAGAGAGAGAGAGAGACCAACAGGAGAGAGAGACAGAGAGACCAACAGGCGAGAGAGACAGACCAACAGGAGAGAGAGAGAGAGACCAACAGGATAGAGAGACAGAGAGACCAACAGGAGAGAAAGACAGACCAATAGGAGAGAGAGAGCAACAGGAGAGAGAGAGAGAGCGAGAGAGACCAACAGGAGAGAGAGAGAGACCAACAGGAGAGAGAGAGACCAACAAGAGAGAGAGACCGAGAGACTAACAGGAGAGAGAGAGACAGAGTGACCAACAGGAGAGAGAGACAGACCAACAGGAGAGAGAGAGACCAACAGGAGAGAGAGAGAGAGAGAGACCAACAGGAGAGAGAGACCAACAGGAGAGAGAGAGAGACCAACAGGAGAGAGAAAGAGAGACCAACAGGAGAGAGAGAGAGACCAACAGGAGAGAGAGAGAGACCAACAGGAGAGAGAGAGAGACCAACAGGAGAGAGAGAGACCAACAGGAGAGAGAGAGAGAGACTAACAGGAGAGAGAGAGAGAGAGACCAACAGGAGAGAGAGAGACCAACAGGAGAGAGAGAGACTAACAGGAGAGAGAGAGAGAGTGCGAGAGACCAACAGGAGAGAGAGGTACCAACAGGAGAGAGAGACACCAACAGGAGAGAGAGACCAACAGGAGAGAGAGAGACCAACAGCAGAGAGAGACAGAGAGACCAACAGGAGAGAGAGACAGAACAACAGGAGAGAGAGAGACCAACAGGAGAGAGAGAGAGAGAGAGAGACCAACAGGAGAGAGAGACCAAGAGGAGAGAGAGAGAGACCAAGAGGAGAGAGAGAGAGAGACCAACAGCAGAGAGAGAGACCAACAGGAGAAAGAGAGAGACCAACAGGAGAGAGAGAGAGAGAGAACCAACAGGAGAGAGTTAGAGACCAACAGGAGAGAGATGGAGACCAACATGAGAGAGAGAGACCAACAGGAGAGAGAGAGAGAGAGAGACCAACAGGAGAGAGAGAGACCAACAGGAGAGAGAGAGACCAACAGGAGAGAGAGACCGAGACACCAACAGGAGAGAGAGACAGAGAGACCAACAGGAGAGAGAGAGAGACCAACAGGAGAGAGAGAGAGAGAGAGAGAAGAGAGAGAGAACAACAGGAGAGAGAGAGAGCAAGAGGAGAGAGAGAGAGACCAACAGGAGAGAGAGACCAACAGGAGAGAAAGAGACCAACAGGAGAGAGAGAGACCAACAGGAGAGAGAGAGAGAGAGAGAGAGACTAACAGGAGAGAGAGAGAGAGAGAGACCAACAGGAGAGAGAGAGACCAACAGGAGAGAGAGAGAGAGAGAGAGAGAGAGAGAGAGAGAGACCAACAGGAGAGAGAGAGACCAAGAGGAGAGAGAGAGAGACCAAGAGGAGAGAGAGAGAGAGACCAACAGGAGAGAGAGAGAGACCAACAGGAGAGAGAGAGACCAACAGGAGAGAGAGAGAGACCAACAGGAGAGAGAGAGACCAACAGGAGAGAGAGAGACTAACAGGAGAGAGAGAGAGAGAGAGTGCGAGAGACCAACAGGAGAGAGAGGTACCAACAGGAGAGAGAGACACCAACAGGAGAGAGAGAGACATACAGGAGAGAGAGAGACCAACGGGAGAGAGAGAGAGACCAACAGGAGAGAGAGACCAACAGGAGAGAGAGAGAGACCAACAGGAGAGAGAGACCAACAGGAGAGAGAGAGACCAACAGGAGAGAGAGACAGAGAGACCAACAGGAGAGAGAGACAGACCAACAGGAGAGAGAGAGAGAGAGAAAGAGAGAGAGAGACCAACAGGAGAGAGAGAGAGACCAACAGGAGAGAGAGAGAGACCAACAGGAGAGAGAGACCGAGAGACCAACAGGAGAGAGAGACAGAGAGACCAACAGGAGAGAGAGACAGAGAGACCAACAGGAGAGAGAGAGACCAACAGGAGAGAGAGAGACCAACAGGAGAGAGAGAGACTAAGAGGAGAGAGAGAGAGACCAACAGGAGAGAGAGGTACCAACAGGAGAGAGAGAGACCAACAGGAGAGAGAGAGACCAACAGGTGAGAGAGAGACCAACAGGCGAGAGAGAGACCAACAGGAGAGAGAGAGAGACCAACAGAAGAGAGAGACCAACAGGAGAGAGAGAGACCAACAGGAGAGAGAGACAGAGAGACCAACAGGAGAGAGAGACAGACCAACAGGAGAGAGAGAGAGAGAGAGAGAGAGAGAGACCAACAGGAGAGAGAGAGAGACCAACAGGAGAGAGAGAGACCAACAGGAGAGAGAGAGAGACCAACAGGAGAGAGAGACAGAGAGACCAACAGGAGAGAGAGAGAGAGAGAGAGAGAGAGAGTGAGAGACCAATAGTAGAGAGAGAGACCAAGAGGAGAGAGAGAGAGACCAATAGGAGAGAGAGAGACCAACAGGAGAGAGAGAGACCAACAGGAGATAGAGAGAGACTAACAAGGGAAAGAGAGAGAGAGAGAGACAACAGGAGAGAGAGGGACCAACAGGAGAGAGAGAGAGACCAACAGGAGAGAGAGACAGACCAACAGGAGCGAGAGAGAGAGAGAGAGAGAGAGAGAGAGACCAACAGGAGAGAGAGACCGAGAGACCAACAGGAGAGAGAGACAGAGAGACCAACAGGAGAGAGAGAGAGACCAACAGGAGAGAGAAACCGAGAGACCAACAGGAGAGAGAGACATAGAGACCAACAGGAGAGAGAGAGAGAGAGAGAGAGAGAGAGAGACCAACAGGAGAGAGAGAGAGACTAACAGGAGAGAGAGAGAGAGAGAGAGAGAGAGAGAGAGAGAGAGAGAGAGAGAGAGAGAGAGACCAACAGGAGAGAGAGGGACCAACAGGAGAGAGAGAGACCAACAGGAGAGAGAGAGAGACCAACGGGAGAGAGTGAGACCAACAGGAGAGAGAGAGACCAACAGGAGAGAGAGAGAGAGACTAACAGGAGAGAGAGAGACCAACAGGAGAGAGAGACCGAGACACCAACAGGAGAGAGAGACAGAGAGACCAACAGGAGAGAGAGACAGACCAACAGGAGAGAGAGAGAGACCAACAGGAGAGAGAGAGTGAGAGACCAACACGAGAGAGAGAGACCAACAGGAGAGAGAGACCGAGAGACCAACAGGAGAGAGAGAGAGACCAACAGGAGAGAGAGAGAGACCAACAGGAGAGAGAGAGTGAGAGACCAACAGGAGAGAGAGAGACCAACAGGAGAGAGAGAGACCAACAGGAGAGAGAGACCGAGAGACCAACAGGAGAGAGAGACATAGAGACCAACAGGAGAGTGAGAGAGAGAGAGAGAGAGAGAGAGAGAGAGAGAGACCAACAGGAGAGAGAGAGACCAAGAGGAGAGAGAGAGAGACCAACAGGAGAGAGAGAGACCAACAGGAGAGAGAGAGAGACCAACAGGAGATAGTGAGAGACTAACAGGAGAGAGAGAGAGAGAGAGAGAGAGAGAGACCAACAGGAGAGAGAGGGACCAACAGGAGAGAGAGAGACCAACAGGAGAGAGAGAGAGACCAACAGGAGAGAGAGAGCGACCAACGGGAGAGAGGGAGACCAACAGGAGAGAGAGAGACCAACAGGAGAGAGAGAGAGAGAGAGAGAGAGACTAACAGGAATGAGAGAGAGAGAGAGACCAACAGGAGAGAGAGAGAGACCAACAGGAGAGATAGACCAACAGGAGAGAGAGAGACCAACAGGAGAGAGAGAGAGACCAACAGGAGAGAGAGAGAGAGACCAACAGGAGAGAGAGAGAGACCAACAGGAGAGAGAGAGAGACCAACAGGAGAGAGAGGTACCAACAGGAGAGAGAGAGACCAACAGGAGAGAGAGAGACCAACAGGAGAGAGAGAGACCAACAGGTGAGAGAGAGACCAACAGGAGAGAGAGAGAGACCAACAGGAGAGAGAGACCAACAGGAGAGAGAGAGACCAACAGGAGAGAGAGACAGAGAGACCAACAGGAGAGAGAGACAGACCAACAGGAGAGAGAGAGAGAGAGAAAGAGAGAGAGAGACCAACAGGAGAGAGAGAGAGACCAACAGGAGAGAGAGAGACCAACAGATGAGAGAGACCGAGAGACCAACAGGAGAGAGAGACAGAGAGACCAACAGGAGAGAGAGACAGAGAGACCAACAGGAGAGAGAGAGACCAACAGGAGAGAGAGAGACCAACAGGAGAGAGAGAGACTAAGAGGAGAGAGAGAGAGACCAACAGGAGAGAGAGGTACCAACAGGAGAGAGAGAGAGACCAACAGGAGAGAGAGAGACCAACAGGTGAGAGAGAGACCAACAGGCGAGAGAGAGACCAACAGGAGAGAGAGAGAGACCAACAGGAGAGAGAGACCAACAGGAGAGAGAGAGACCAACAGGAGAGAGAGACAGAGAGACCAACAGGAGAGAGAGACAGACCAACAGGAGATAGAGAGAGAGAGAGACCAACAGGAGAGAGAGAGAGACCAACAGGAGAGAGAGAGACCAACAGGAGAGAGAGAGAGACCAACAGGAGAGAGAGACAGAGAGACCAACAGGAGAGAGAGACAGACCAACAAGAGAGAGAGAGACCAACAGGAGAGAGAGAGAGAGAGAGAGTGAGAGACCAATAGTAGAGAGAGAGACCAAGAGGAGAGAGAGAGAGACCAATAGGAGAGAGAGAGACCAACAGGAGAGAGAGAGACCAACAGGAGATAGAGAGAGACTAACAAGGGAAAGAGAGAGAGAGAGAGACAACAGGAGAGAGAGGGACCAACAGGAGAGAGAGAGAGACCAACAGGAGAGAGGGAGACCAACAGGAGAGAGAGATACCAACAGGAGAGAGAGAGACCAACAGAAGAGAGAAAGAGACCAACGGGAGAGAGGGAGACCAACAGGAGAGAGAGACCGAGAGACCAACAGGAGAGACAGACAGAGAGACCAACAGGAGAGAGAGAGAGACCAACAGGAGAGAGAGAGAGAGAGAGAGAGAGAGAGAGAGACCAACAGGAGAGAGAGAGAGACCAACAGGAGAGAGATAGACCAACAGGAGAGAGAGAGAGACTAACAGGAGAGAGAGAGAGAGAGAGAGAGAGAGAGAGAGAGAGAGAGAGAGAGAGAACCAACAGGAGAGAGAGGGACCAACAGGAGAGAGAGAGACCAACAGGAGAGAGAGAGAGACCAACGGGAGAGAGTGAGACCAACAGGAGAGAGAGAGACCAACAGGAGAGAGAGAGAGAGACTAACAGGAGAGAGAGAGACCAACAGGAGAGAGAGACCGAGACACCAACAGGAGAGAGAGACAGAGAGACCAACAGGAGAGAGAGACAGACCAACAGGAGAGAGAGAGAGACCAACAGGAGAGAGAGAGTGAGAGACCAACACGAGAGAGAGAGACCAACAGGAGAGAGAGACCGAGAGACCAACAGGAGAGAGAGAGAGACCAACAGGAGAGAGAGAGAGACCAACAGGAGAGAGAGAGTGAGAGACCAACAGGAGAGAGAGAGACCAACAGGAGAGAGAGAGACCAACAGGAGAGAGAGACCGAGAGACCAACAGGAGAGAGAGACATAGAGACCAACAGGAGAGTGAGAGAGAGAGAGAGAGAGAGAGAGAGAGAGAGAGAGAGACCAACAGGAGAGAGAGAGACCAAGAGGAGAGAGAGAGAGACCAACAGGAGAGAGAGAGACCAACAGGAGAGAGAGAGAGACCAACAGGAGATAGTGAGAGACTAACAGGAGAGAGAGAGAGAGAGAGAGAGAGAGACCAACAGGAGAGAGAGGGACCAACAGGAGAGAGAGAGACCAACAGGAGAGAGAGAGAGACCAACAGGAGAGAGAGAGCGACCAACGGGAGAGAGGGAGACCAACAGGAGAGAGAGAGACCAACAGGAGAGAGAGAGAGAGAGAGAGAGAGAGAGACTAACAGGAATGAGAGAGAGAGAGAGACCAACAGGAGAGAGAGAGAGACCAACAGGAGAGATAGACCAACAGGAGAGAGAGAGACCAACAGGAGAGAGAGAGAGACCAACAGGAGAGAGAGAGAGAGACCAACAGGAGAGAGAGAGAGACCAACAGGAGAGAGAGAGAGACCAACAGGAGAGAGAGGTACCAACAGGAGAGAGAGAGACCAACAGGAGAGAGAGAGACCAACAGGAGAGAGAGAGACCAACAGGTGAGAGAGAGACCAACAGGAGAGAGAGAGAGACCAACAGGAGAGAGAGACCAACAGGAGAGAGAGAGACCAACAGGAGAGAGAGACAGAGAGACCAACAGGAGAGAGAGACAGACCAACAGGAGAGAGAGAGAGAGAAAGAGAGAGAGAGACCAACAGGAGAGAGAGAGAGACCAACAGGAGAGAGAGAGACCAACAGATGAGAGAGACCGAGAGACCAACAGGAGAGAGAGACAGAGAGACCAACAGGAGAGAGAGACAGAGAGACCAACAGGAGAGAGAGAGACCAACAGGAGAGAGAGAGACCAACAGGAGAGAGAGAGACTAAGAGGAGAGAGAGAGAGACCAACAGGAGAGAGAGGTACCAACAGGAGAGAGAGAGACCAACAGGAGAGAGAGAGACCAACAGGTGAGAGAGAGACCAACAGGCGAGAGAGAGACCAACAGGAGAGAGAGAGAGACCAACAGGAGAGAGAGACCAACAGGAGAGAGAGAGACCAACAGGAGAGAGAGACAGAGAGACCAACAGGAGAGAGAGACAGACCAACAGGAGAGAGAGAGAGAGAGAGACCAACAGGAGAGAGAGAGAGACCAACAGGAGAGAGAGAGACCAACAGGAGAGAGAGAGAGACCAACAGGAGAGAGAGACAGAGAGACCAACAGGAGAGAGAGACAGACCAACAAGAGAGAGAGAGACCAACAGGAGAGAGAGAGAGAGAGAGAGAGTGAGAGACCAATAGTAGAGAGAGAGACCAAGAGGAGAGAGAGAGAGACCAATAGGAGAGAGAGAGACCAACAGGAGAGAGAGAGACCAACAGGAGATAGAGAGAGACTAACAAGGGAAAGAGAGAGAGAGAGAGACAACAGGAGAGAGAGGGACCAACAGGAGAGAGAGAGAGACCAACAGGAGAGAGGGAGACCAACAGGAGAGAGAGATACCAACAGGAGAGAGAGAGACCAACAGAAGAGAGAAAGAGACCAACGGGAGAGAGGGAGACCAACAGGAGAGAGAGACCGAGAGACCAACAGGAGAGACAGACAGAGAGACCAACAGGAGAGAGAGAGAGACCAACAGGAGAGAGAGAGAGAGAGAGAGAGAGAGAGAGAGAGACCAACAGGAGAGAGAGAGAGACCAACAGGAGAGAGATAGACCAACAGGAGAGAGAGACCGAGAGACCAACAGGAGAGAGAGACATAGAGACCAACAGGAGAGAGAGAGAGAGAGAGAGACCAACAGGAGAGAGAGAGACCAACAGGAGAGAGAGAGAGACCAACGGGAGAGAGGGAGACCAACAGGAGAGAGAGAGACCAACAGGAGAGAGAGAGAGAGAGAGAGAGAGACTAACAGGAGAGAGAGAGAGAGACCAACAGGAGAGAGAGTGACCAACAGGAGAGAGAGAGACCAACAGGAGAGAGAGACCGAGACACCAACAGGAGAGAGAGACAGAGAGACCAACAGGAGAGAGAGAGACCAACAGGAGAGAGAGAGAGAGTGAGAGACCAACAGGAGAGAGAGAGTGCAAGAGGAGAGAGAGAGAGACCAACAGGAGAGAGAGACCAACAGGAGAGAAAGAGACCAACAGGAGAGAGAGAGACCAACAGGAGAGAGAGAGAGAGAGAGAGACCAACAGGAGAGAGAGAGACCAACAGGAGAGAGAGAGAGAGAGAGAGAGAGAGAGAGAGAGAGAGAGAGAGAGAGAGAGAGAGAGAGAGATTTGAGTTTTAAATAATCTTTATTGGGTCTGGGAGCCCACCATACAATAAATACTCATACAAAAAAAACACAGTTACACATCAATTAAAAACACAACTCCAATTCCTCCTCCACAGTAACTATACACAACAGCCTCTGAATACCCCATATACTCATAAACAGATCAATATTGTTGACCAGTTTATAATATGCAAACTCAACCCTCAGTCTCGCTGCCAACATTCCCTCCAGCATTCCCACCACATCAACAGACCCCTGTCCCCGAATACTGTTCTTTCGGGTCTTCCATATCGCTAATTTTGCTGCCCCTAACACAAAATTAAGCAGCACAACTACACCCTTTCGACTGAACCTGTACTTTGGCCCAAATATATACAGTTGAGAAGAAAAAACCTCTCCCAACGTTGAGAACCAATTTGTGATCAGGTCAATCATCCCGACCAACCTGGGACACTGTAAAAACAGATGTGCCAGAGTTTCAGACTCAGCACAAAATGGACACCCCTCCCCAACAGTAGGGTCCAGGTGTACCAGATGCATGTTAGTGGCTATAGCTAGTGGAGAAGGTGATCTGTTTGTTAACTTGGCTTTCAAAGATTTTAGAAAGGCAGGGCAGGATGGATATAGGTCTATAACAGTTTGGGTCTAGAGTGTCTAGTAATAGGGGTTGCAACAGTGGCGGTGGATAATTTAGGAAGAGAGGGTCCAGATTGTCTAGCCCAGCTGATTTGTACGGGTCCAGATTTTGCAGCTCTTTCAGAACATCAGCTGTCTGGATTTGTTGAAGGAGAAGCGGGGAGGGGGGGCTTGGGCAAGTTGCTGCAGGTGGTGCTGAGATGTTGGCCGGGGTAGGGGTAGCCCGGTGGAAGGCATGGCCAGCCGTAGAAAAATGCTTATTGAAATGATCGATTATCGTAGATTTATCGGTGGTGACAGTGTTTCTAGCCTCAGTGCAGTGGGCAGCTGGGAGGAGGAGCTCTTATTCTCCTTGGACTTTTTGGAATTAGTGCTACAGGAAGCAAATTTCTGTTTGAAAAAGCTAACCTTTGCTTTCCTAACTGACTGAGTATATTGGTTCCTGACTTCCCTGAAAAGTTGCATATCGCGGGGGCTATTCGATGCTAATGCAGTATGCCACAGGATGTTTTTGTGCTGGTCAAGGGCAGTCAAGTCTGGAGTGAACCGAGGGCTACATCTGTTCTTAGTTCTACATTTTTTGAAAGGGGCGTACTTATTTAAGATGGTGAGGAAGGCACTTTTAAAGAGCAACCAGGCATCCTCTACTGACGGGATGAGGTCAATATCTTTCCAGGATACCCGGGCCAGGTCGATTAGAAAGACCTGCTCGCTGAAGTGTTTTAGGGAGCGTTTGACAGTGATGAAGGGTGGTCGTTTGACCGCGGACCCATTACGGACGCAGGCAATGAGGCAGTGATCGCTGAGATCCTGGTTGAAGACAGCAGAGGTGTATTTAGAGGGCAGGTTGGTCAGGATTATTTCTAGCATATTGATCCACTTTAACATTGACAACTGTCTCTGTCTCTGTCTCTCTCTCTGTCTCTGTCTCTGTCTCCCTCTCTGTCTCTCTCTCTGTCTCTCTCTCTGTCTCGCTCTCTCTCTCTCTCTCTCTCTCTCTCTCTCTCTCTCTCTCTCTCTCTCTCTCTCTCTTTCTCTCTCTCTCTTTCTCTGTCTCTCTCTCTCTTTCGCTCTCTCTCTCTGTCTCTCTCTCTGTCTCTGTCTCTTTCTCTCTCTCTCTGTCTCTCTCTGTCTCTCTCTCTGTCTCTCTCTCTTGCTCTCTCTCTGTCTCTCTCTTGCTCTCTCTCTCTATCTATCTCTCTCTCTCTCTCTCTATCTCTCTCTCTCTCTGTCTCTTTCTCTCTCTCTCTTTCTCTGTCTCTCTCTCTGTGTCTCTCTCTCTGTCTCTCTCTCTCTCTCTCTCTCTCTCTCTCTCTCTCTGTCTCTCTCTGTCTCTGTCGCTCTCTCTCTGTCGCTCTCTCATAATAATAATAATACCTGGGACTCATATCTATACATTAATGCTTTTCAACCCAAAGTAGCTTGACATGTAGAACTAAACAAAAGACTGAGATCAAACAAGATAATGCATGAAACAGAGACCAGATAATGCCGGACGAACAGGAAGAAACAGAAACGGGATGTGGGATTTGTCTGTTTTTTTTTATTTAACTTGGCAAGTTAGTTAAGAACAAATTCTTATTTACAATGACAACCTATCCCGGCCAAACCAGGACGATACTGAAGCCAATTGTGCGTCGCCCTATAGGGGCGTCACGCCGGATGTGATTCAGCCTGGATTCGAACCAGTATGTCTGTAGTGATGCCTCTTGCACTGAGATGCAACCCTGGAGAAGGCCCTGATGCTCTGGAGCAGCCCTAGAGAAGGCCCTGATGCTCTGGAGCAGCCTTGGAGAAGGCCCTGATGCTCTGGAGCAGCCCTAGAGAAGGCCCTGATGCTCTGGAGCAACCCTGGAGAAGGCCCTGATGCTGATGCTCTGGAGCAGCCTTGGAGAAGGCCCTGATGCTCTGGAGCAACCCTAGAGAAGGCCCTGATGCTGATGCTCTGGAGCAGCCCTAGAGAAGGCCCTGATGCTCTGGAGCAGCCCTAGAGAAGGCCCTGATGCTGATGCTGTGGAGCAGCCCTAGAGAAGGCCCTTTCAATTCAATTCAATTTAAGGGCTTTATTGGCATGGGAAGCACATTTTAACATTGCCAAAGCAAGTGAACTTTCTCTCTCTTTGTCATATTTTCTCTCTCTTTATCTCTCTGTCTCTCTCCCTCTCTCTTTCTTCTCTCCCAGGAGTCTTACTGACCTAATTCACATCTAAAGGCATGCATGCGTACTCTCTCCCCCGTTCTCTCTGTTTTACACACACACACACACACACACACATTGACACGCAAGCACATACAGGCACACACACGCACATACAGACACACACACACACATTGACACGCAAGCACATACAGGCACAAACACGCACATACAGACACACACACACACAGACACATGAAGACACACAAAACACGTTAGACTTTCAAATGAACAATGCCACTTCTCCAATCTTTTTGGCTCTATAACAAAGAACAAAGAACAAACAGCAAAAACATATACATGATCAAATACAAATCTTAGAATCAACTATTAAAGTCTACCAGAACCCACTGGATTCTCCAATTACATTGAATGAGCTACAGGACAAAATACAAACCCTCCAACCCAAAAAGGCATGTGGGGTTGATGGTATCCTACATGAAATTATAAAATATCCAGACCACAAATTCCAATTAGTTATACTTAAACTCTTGAACATCATCCTCAGCTCTGGTATCTTCCCCAATATTTGGAACCAAGGACTGATCACCTCAATCCACAAAAGTGGAGACAAATTTGACCCCAATAACTACCGTGGGATATGCGTCAACAGCAACCTTGGGAAAATCCTCTGCTTTATCATTAACATCAGACTCGTACATTTCCTCAGTAAAAACAATGTACTGAGCAAATGTCAAATGGGCTTTTTACCAAATTATCGTACGACAGACCACGTATTCACCCTGCACAACCTAATTGACAAACAAACAAAACAAAACAAAGGCAAAGTCTTCTCATGCTTTGTTGATTTCAAAAAACGTTTGACTCAATTTGGCATGAGGCTCTGCTATACAAATGGATGGAAAGTGGTGTTGAGAGAAAAACATACGACATTATAAAATCCATGTACACAAACAACAAGTGTGCGGTTAAAATTGGCAAAACACACACATTTCTTTCCACAGGGTCGTGGGGTGAGACAGGGATGCAGGTTAAGCCCCACCCTCTTCAACATATATATCAATGAATTGGCGAGGGCACTAGAACAGTCTGCAGCACCCGGCCTCACATTACTAGAACCTGAAGTGAAATGTTTACTGTTTGCTCATGATCTGGTGCTTCTGTCACCAACCAATGAGGGCCTACAGCAGCACCTAGATATTCTGCACAGATTCTGTCAGACCTGGGCCCTGACAGACCTGGACCCTGAGAGTAAATCCCAGTAAGACAAAAATAATGGTGTTCCAAAAAAGGGCCAGTCGCCTGGACCACAAATACAAAATTCTATCTAGACACCGTTGCCCTAGAGCACACAAAAAATGATACATACCTCGGCCTAAACATCAGCGCCACAGATAACTTCCACAAAGCTGTGAACGATCTGAGAGACAAGGCAAGAAGGGCCTTCTATGCCGTCAAAAGGAACATAAAATTCAACATACCAATTAGGATCTGGCTAAAAATACCTGAATCAGT